>NC_142867.1:393333-587500 GCF_051225735.1 Oryctolagus cuniculus | reverse complement strand
TCGGGTGTTGGAGTTGCAGTCTGTGTGGTGGTGGTGGTGGGTGTTGGGGTGGTGGTTTCTGTGGTGGTGGTGATAGGTGTTGGGGTGGTGGTCTCTCTGGTGGTGGTGGTGGTCTGTGTGGTGGTGGTAGTGGGTGTTGGGGTAGGAGTTGGGGTGGTGGTCTCAGGTGTTGGGGTGGTGGTCTCTGTGGTGGTGGTGGTGGTGGTGGTCTGTGTGGTGGTGGTAGTGGGTGTTGGGGTAGAAGGAGTTGGGGTGGTGGTCCCGGGTGTTGGGGTGGTGGTCTCTGTGGTGGTGGTGGTGGTCTGTGTGGTGGTGGTAGTGGGTGTTGGGGTAGAAGGAGTTGGGGTGGTGGTCCCGGGTGTTGGGGGGGTGGTCTCTGTGGTGGTGGTGGTGGGTGTTGGGGTAGAAGGAGTTGGGGTGGTGGTCTTAGGTGTTGGGGTGGTGGTCTCTCTGGTGGTGGTGGTGGTGGTGGTGGTGGGTGGTGGAGGGGGGCATCCACAGCACTGAACGTTGATCTCGTAGTTGAGGCAGTAGGGCATGGGGAAGGGCCGTCCTCCCGGCTTCTGGTCCTTGTTCCTGCACACCAGTCCATCTTTAAGGTTGCACACCACAGTCTGTCCAAGCTCCTCCAGGGGCATGCTGGGAAACATGGCAGCTCTGCAGGTGATGTTGTTAGCCTCCAAGCCGGGTGCACACACACCTTCAATCAATTCAACATCTCCGCCTTCTTTGTCATAGTCAGGTTTACCAGAATCCAGCCAGCCAGACCACTCGCATTCAGTAATGCATGGAGTGGGAGTCAAAGGTGTTGTGGTTGGTGACACTGTTGTGCTGGGAGTTGGGGTTGTGGTCTTGGGTATTGGGGTTGGGTTCTCTGTGGTGGTGGTGGTGGTCTGTGTGGTGGTCTCTGTGGTGGTGGTGGGTGTTGTGGTGGGAGGAGTTGGGGTGCTGGTCTCAGGTGTTGGGGTTGTGGTCTGTGTGGTGGTGGTGGTGGTGGTGGTGGTAGGTGTTGGGGTGGTGGTCCCGGGTGTTGGGGTGGTGGTCTGTGTGGTGGTGGTGGTGGTGGTGGTGGTCTCTGTGGTGGTCTCTGTGGTGGTGGTGGGTGTTGGAGTGGGAGGAGTTGGGGTGGTGGTCTCTGTGGTGGTGGTGGTGGTGGTGGTGGTCTCTGTGGTGGTCTCTGTGGTGGTGGTGGGTGTTGGAGTGGGAGGAGTTGGGGTGGTGGTCTCTGTGGTGGTCTCTGTGGTGGTGGTGGGTGTTGGAGTGGGAGGAGTTGGGGTGGTGGTGGTGGTGGTGCTGGTGGTGCTGGTGGTGGGTGGTGGTGTTGAAGAGCAAGTTGGGCCACAGCACAGAACGTTGATCTCGTAGTTGAGGCAGTAGGGCATGGGGAAGGGCCGTCCTCCCGGCTTCTGGTCCTTGTTCCTGCACACCAGTCCATCTTTAAGGTTGCACACCACAGTCTGTCCAAGCTCCCCCAGGGGCATGCTGGGAAACATGGCAGCTCTGCAGGTGATGTTGTTAGCCTCCAAGCCGGGTGCACACACACCTTCAATGGATTCAACATCTCCGCCTTCTTTGTCATAGTCAGGTTTACCAGAATCCAGCCAGCCTGTCCACTTGCATTCAGTAACGCATGTAGTGGGAGTCGATGGTGTTGTAGATGTTGGAGGAGGTGAGGGCGTGGTTGTCGGTGGTGTGGCTGTGGAGGTCGTGGTTGGTGTTGTGGTGGCTGTGGTTGTTGGTGGAGTAGTGGGCGTGGGCGGTGGAGTGGATGGCGTGGTCGTCGGCACCGTGGAGGGTGTGGTGGCCGTGGTTGTTGGTGTGGTCGTTGATGACGTGGTTGTACTTGGGGTTGTACAGTACTCCATGGACACACAACAGTTGACGCGTATCTCGTAGTCGTAGCAGAGTTCAAACAGCCCGGTATCAAACTGGTCTTCGTTCTTGCAGATGAAGCCGTGGGAGAGGTCGCACACCGCCTTCTGGCCCAGCTGCTCCCAGCTGAGGTGGGGCTCGGTGGCCGACCGGCACTCGATGTCCTTGGGAGCCGCACACACGGCGTCGAAGCTCTCGCGGTCGCCGCCATCATCGCCACTGCTCGGGTGGTCCTCGTTGATCCAGTCGGTCCAGAAGCAGCACGGACCTGGGGAGCCAGAGCCGGCCGGGGACACTCAGCCCGGGGGCCGCTGCCCCTCCCCTCCCCCCACCCCCACAGGCCCAGCTGGGAGGCGCCACCCTCCTACTGCAGCCGCCCGGGGCCACCCGAGTGTGACGGACTCAGCTCCACGCTGGGCTCAGCTGGGTTCAGGAGGCACTGGACGTGCGGCCCGTCCCAGTGGAGAGCACGGGGAAGGGCTCTGGGTCCCCGGGACCTGCTCAGCGGCCGCCCTCGGCCGGTCAGCGCCACCTCGCTGGTCCCTGGCTCAGCTGACAGCGAGCCAAGTCACCACAGTACTGGGCACTGGGCAGCAGGGCAGCGTGGTCAGCGCCACTCACCCCCTGTCATCGTCGGTGCTGCAACAGAGGGGAGGGGCCAGGCATGTCGTTATACCGTCGGGCTGAGCATCGTTTTTCCTAAGAATTCCTGGTCTGTCCCTCCCCGGGCGGCTTTTCCAGCAGGGGCCAGCGTCAACCAGAACCGCTTGGAGCTGACTTCCCTAACCCGAACGTGCAAACCCCCGCTGCGGCCCGGCCTGGGCGGGTGGGCCTGAGGCTCACTCCCGGCGCGGGAGCACGGCCCAGGCTGTACCTGTGCTGCTGCTGGTGGGGCTGGTGGTGGTGGTGGTGGTGGTGGTGGTGGGGAGCGGGGTGCTGGGGGGCAGCGTGATGGTCGTGGAGGCCGTCTGGGTGGACGGGGTTGGCGCGGCAGTCGTGCAGATGTTGAAGCGCTGCTCCACGTTCCCGTTGAGGTCGCAGACCTCCTCGTAGCAGAAGGCGCCGTCCTGGGTCCGGTTGAGAACCTTCCCTGGCGGGGCCGTGACAGGGACCCGTCAGCCGGGCAGGCGGGAGACGAAGGCGCCAGAAGCCCTGGCTTCGGAGACGCTGGGTCACCGAGGAGGGGCCCCAGAGACGGCCGGAGGACGAGGGGGAAGCGGGAAGGCGGTGGGCACCCCCACGGGCCCCAGCCCCGGCGTCCGGGCCGAGGGCGCCCCCGGGAGAAGGCAGGGCAGCTCACCTTCCTCCACGCGGCATTCGACCTGCGAGGACTCGGTGCACACACTGCAAAGCAAGGGCCCGGCTGCAGAGCTCCGCCCTCACAGCCGGGGTCCCGGGCCCCCTGCCCACGGGGTCCTCACAGCGGGGTGGGTGCAGGGGCTGAGGCGGGAGGGGGCCCTCGCCCGGCTGCTGTGGGCCCGCGTGTCCGTGCGTGTGCCCGGCCCCCACATCCCAGGCTCAGTACCAGGTCTTGCAGATCTCGTCGGTGGGGACGGAAGCCCCCGGGGGGTAGCGCGTGTCCTCGATGTAGCAGCCACACTGGTCCTCCCTCACGCACTTCTTCAGGTCCTCGTCGTAGATGGGCCTGTTCCTGGGGCACCGGGGGTAGCACCCTGGGGGCACGGAGACGAGGCTTGGCTGACCACGGAGGAGCCCGGCCAGGGGCGGTCCTGGGGCCAGGCCAGGGTCCCCCCGCCCCGAGGCGCAGCTTCCTGCTCCCTGTCTGCCACCCCCTGAGGCACGGCCTCGGCGCAGGCCCCAGCCCACGGTGAGGGAGCAAATCCCACCCGGCCCACGCCGGCCCGCTCACCCTCCAGGTACGACACGGAGATGTTGGAGTGGATGCCGTTGACGGTCCTGCACGTCTCGTAGCTGCGGTTCCCACAGGGCTCGTAGTGCCACTCGCACTCGTCGGGGGGGTTGTAGTAGTCACAGAACACGGCTGGGGGGGCAGGGCGGGGTCAGGGCGGGCGCAGGGAGGGGTGGGGGCAGGATCAGACCCGGGAGGGGCGGGGGGCAGGATCAGAGCCAAGGGGGGCAGGATCAGACCCGGGGGGTGGGGGGGCAGGATCGGACGGGGCGGGCAGCGAGGTCAGACCCAGGAGCAGGGCAGTGCCCGCGTGGGGGGGGAGCAGGATCAGGCCCAGCTCACCCGGTGCCCAGGTGTGGGGGTGGTGCCCAGGGAGGGGAGGCTGGGGGGCCCAGGCAGGAACACACCCAGCTCCCCCCGCCCCGCAGAGGCTCCCAGGAAGGATGTGGGAGCGAGGGGCCTCCTGCCCAGCACGGGGAGGGCCCTCAGCGCGGCGGCCCCGGCACTCACGGCACAGGTCCGGCGTCCTCCAGAACACGCAGGCCCCGGCCTTGGTGCACTCCTGGGCGTAGGCGGCCACGGCGGAGCAGAAGCACTCGCAGTCGCCGCCCGTGTCGCAGGAGCAGGAGTCGTGCACGCAGGCCTCGTAGAAGACCGTGGGGTCCACCTGCGGGAGGACCAAGTGTGCCCTAGGTCCTGCTGCCCTCAGTCGCCCAGCTCCCGGCGCCCAGGTTTGGGCCTCTCCGGCTCTGCCACGAGCCCTCGGGGCCGCGTCCTCAGCTGCAGAGTGCTCACCCCGAGACCCCTCCCCCGCACCGCCCCAAGCTGCGCCAGGGGTGCCTGTGAACCCGGGGCGGCCAAGGGAGGCTGGGGCCCAGCCAGGGGTCACAGAGGGGCAAGGCTGGTCATCAGGACAAGCCCCGCGGGGTGACACAGCAGGGTAACTTCCCGATGTGCCCCTGGAGCCAGGAGCTGCTCCCGAGCCCCTCCCACACCTACAGGCCTCCCAAACCCCAGTTCAGCCCACATCCGCCCCGCCCTCCCTACTGTGGCCACACCCACTTCCGCGGGGCCGCCCACCTCACTGTGGCTAACCCACGCCCACGGTCCCACCCACCTCTCTCGACCACGCCCACGCCCGCGGCCCCGCCCACCTTGCTGTGGCAGGCGCTGAACACGGAGCTCTTGATGAGGCTGCACTGCTTCTCGGCCCAGGAGCGGCGGTGCGGGTTCTGGCTGCAGGGCTCCGGGGTGCTGCCCACGTCCGGGCAGGTGGCCGCCTCCTTCCAGCTGTTGCCGAAGTCCAGCTCGCTGCTGACCACCAAGTGGTCTCTCGTGGTGAAGTCGTTGTTGGAGCGGTCGTCGAAGTTCCCGCACAGCCCGCACACGGTGCCCTGCGCGACCAGCAGCCCGCGTCAATCAAGGAGGGGCCGCGCGGGCCGGGGCTCTGGCGGGGGCGGGGGGCGGACGCCGCGAGGGGCGGCCGCCACGGCCGGGCGGGGCAGCGCACCTTGTAGGAGGGGGCCAGCTTGATGAAGAGCGTGGTCTTCTTGTCCCAGATCACGATGACGCCCGTGCTGGCCTCCACCACCAGGTACTGGCCCACCTCCCGCGTGGTGTAGGCCACGTGCCGGCCGGCCAGCTGCACCACCCTCCGCTGCTTCTCCTCCAGCTTCAGCTCCGTGCCCTGCCGAGGTCGGCGCGGTCACCGCAGGCCCCTAGCCCTGGGTGAGGGGCAAAGCCCCCCGGGGCGCCCACCTCCAGCACACACCCCAAGCCCCGCCCAGGGGCGCCCGTGCCCAGCACTCGCCCCAAGTCCCCCTGAGCGTACCCGCTCCACCACACACCCCTAGCCCCCGGGGGCGCCCGCGCCCAGCACTCACCCCAAGCCCCGCCCCAGGGACGCCTGCGCCCAGTGCTCCCTCCAAGCCCCCCAGGGCGCGCCCGCGTCTAGCGCACACCCCTAGCTCCCAGGGGTGCCCAAGTCCAGGGCTCATCCCAAGCCCTGCCCCGGGGGCGCCCGCGCCCAGCACTCACCCCAAGCCCCGCCCCAGGGCGCGCCCGCGTCTAGCGCACACCC
This sequence comes from Oryctolagus cuniculus, assembly GCF_051225735.1. Classification (NCBI taxonomy): domain Eukaryota; kingdom Metazoa; phylum Chordata; class Mammalia; order Lagomorpha; family Leporidae; genus Oryctolagus; species Oryctolagus cuniculus. Next base: position 581,678 of record NC_142867.1, on the reverse strand, counting down.
CAGCCCTCGGGGGCGCCTGCGCAGAGCGCACGCCCAGCCCCCAGCCGCACACGTCCAGGCGCGGCCCTCACCCCCAGGAAGATCTTGATGGCCTTGGAGCAGGTGACGCCCGTGGTGCCGCAGGGGACGTTCTCGGTGACGATACTGAAGGAGCCCCCGGAGGAGTTCTGGCCGCAGTAGTCCTGAGGGCGGGGCAGCGTCAGCGCAGCATGGCCGCAGCCAGCCCCGGCCTGTCCCTCCTGTCCAGGAGGCTGGGCCCTGCGGCTGCTGGGCACACGCACATGCACACACGCACACGCATGCACACATGCACACACGCACACGCGCACACGTGCACACACACACACACGCACACACACATCAGGCCCCTTATCAACCCCACCACCCTCCGTGCTCCTGCAGGCCCCAGGCCCACTGCTCACAGCCCAAGCCCTCCTGGCCTCCTGGGGCCCCCCCACCGCGTCGCCCCACATCTCAAGGCCATCCTTGCTGGCCGGGAGCAGCGCAGGGCAGGCAGGGCAGGGCCTTGGCGAAGGCGCCCAGAGCCTCACCTGGACGGCCACGTAGGAGCACTGTCCATCAAAGTCGTAGTACTTGCCGTCGAAGGTGACGTAGTGGCCGCTCCCATAGATTGAGCAGGTGCCGTGGCACAGGGACTGAGTGCACACCCAGCGCCCCCTCTGGCAGGTGCTGGGGAGAGGGGACAGGCGCTTGAAGGGACCTGGGGGGCCTCAGTGCCCCAGCCCCAGCCCAGGCGGTGGCCTGGCCGGACCCCCAGGCACTGTGGGGTCAGCACAGCACCTGCACATGCCCACACCAGCCCCCAAAGTGCCGCCCCGGCTCCACAGCGGCAGGCCCCACGGCGGCAGCACCTGCGCCCAGCCTGTCGGCCCTGCCCCCGCCGGCTGGGCCAGCTCACCAGGTGTTGCAGTCCACCTTGATCTTGGAGCCCGGGGAGTACAGGTTCTTGTGGTGCAGGCACGGGCAGTCCTCCTCCTCCACGCAGCCGCCCCGGCCGTCGTCGATCAGCCCCTCGGGGCACACGCAGCCGCTGACGCAGCCCGTGTGGTACTGGAGAGGGCGAGTGGGGGCCGGGGCACAGTGAGACCACAGCCCTCTGGGAGTCGGGAGGGGCAGGGCAGTCTCTCCCTCGGGCCCACCGCTGGCACACTTGTGAGGGCCGATTGCCCATGGTCCAGGGGCCCCCACGCTGCCTCTTCCCTCCAGGGACAGGGACCCCATGGCCACGCCCAGAAACCCACCTGCCCCCCAGCTCAGCACCGTCCCTGGAACACCTACCCTGCCTCCCACACTCAGCGGCCCTCCCCAGCACGCACGTGCACACACACACACACGCACACCCTCAGCGGCCCTCCCCGGCACGCACATAGCTCGCAGCCAGCGTCTGGCAGCTGAGGGAGCGTGGCCTCAGGGTGGACAGAGCAGTCAGATTGTTGCAGTCCACGAGGATCTTCGGGGCGGCACAGCCTGTGGGAGAGGGGCTGCCTCAGCGCCTGCCGGACGCGGGGCTCGGGCCAGCAGGGGGTGGGCGGCCGCACACGGGCAGCGTCCACGCACACGGGCAGCAGCCACACATGGGCAGTGTCCATGCACAGGCAGCGCCCACACAGGGGCAGTGTCCACACACGGGCAGTGTCCACCCACACGGGCAGCGTCCACGCACACGGGCAGCGTCCACACACACGGGCAGCAGCCACACAGGGGCAGTGTCCACACACGGGCAGTGTCCACGCACACGGGCAGCGGCCACACATGGGCAGTGTCCATGCACAGGCAGCATCCACACAGGGGCAGTGTCCACACACGGGCAGCATCCACGCACACGGGCAGCGGCCACACACGGGCAGCGGCCACTTACTCTGGCCCAGCAGTTTGACCTGCGTGCAGTGCAGCCTCCCGTTCCGGCAGATGCTGCAAGAGGCAGGTGGGCGGTGACCGGGGCTCAGGCTCGGTCCCCAGGCAGGACGGTCACGGCCACGGCCACGGCCACGGCCAGCCTGGCCCCTCCCGGGGCCCCACCCCAGGCGCCCCCGTCCCTGCCGGGGCCCGGCCACACCCACCATCGCTCCTCCTGCCTCAGCACCACGTCCCCCGCCTCCAGGTAGAGCCCGTTGTGGTAGCAGGAGCACTTGGCCACGGGCACGCAGCGGCCCTTCTCGTCCAGGAAGGTGTGGTCGGGGCAGCCGCAGCCGTCCACGGGGGCTAAGCCCTCCAGGCAGTGGCTGTTGGCCTCGGAGAGCGAGCGGCAGGTCTGCTGGCAGGTGGTCAGGTTGTACAGGAAGACCTGGGAGCTGGGGCAGGAGGCCGCCTCCTTGTCTGCAGAGGGGGCCGGGGGCGGGCGTGAGGGCAGGGCCAGGGCACCCAGCGCGCCCCGAGCCTCCCCGGGGCCGCCCGCCCTCCGCGCGGCCCGGGCGGCACTCACTGCAGACGCGCTCCCGCCAGCCCCACAGCATGACGCCCTTGGCGGCGCAGGCGTGCGCGTAGGAGGACAGCGCCGCGCACAGGCAGTCCTCGCTGTTCGCACAGTTGCAGGTGTCGTACTTGCACCTCTGAGCAGAGGAGGCAGTGGGCGGTGAGGCGGGGCGGCCAGGCGTGGCCCACAGCCCCCCGCAGGGTTCCAGCGCCCGCCAGCCCCAGCCCGGCCACCTGCAGCTCAGCCGGGTGCCCGAGGCCCACCTCGCCGGCTGCAAGGACCCTGCCCGGGCGTGCAGAGGCGGGTGCGGGGTGGGGCTCAGGTGCGGGCCCCACCCACCTTGTAATACTCCGAGGGGTCCACAGCCGAGTGGCACTTGCTGAAGGGGGTCTCCGTCTTCTTCAGGAGGGAGCACCAGTGCTCGGCGTAGTTGGCTGAGGGGTGACCGGGACCTCAGCGAGGGCTGGGTGCCCCCTGCAGCTGCCCCAGTCCAGCCGCCTGGCTGCCCAGGCTGCGGTGGGCATGGCCCCCCTCTGTGGACCCGAGCCCAGGCCCCTTCCTCCCGCCTGGCTGCCCAGGCTGCGGTGGGCATGGCCCCCCTCTGTGGACCCGAGCCCAGGCCCCTTCCTCCCTCCGGTCCAACCTCGGGAAGCTCCATGCGGGATGGGCTCCCCTCTCCCCGCCCCGAGGGGCACCGTAAACCAGCCGTGTGCCAGACACAGCAGCTGGCCCCGGGTGGGACCTTCTGACCTGCCCCCACCCCTCCCCCTCGGGAGCCCCCGTGCCCCGGGCCTCGCTGGCCTTGGCCGGACTCCCGGGCCGGCCGACGGGCAGCGCCCAGCAGCGCCGGGCCTCACCGCTCTCGATGTTGAGCGAGCAGGGGTCGTCCAGCCAGTCCAGCTTGTCGTGACAGCTGGACTGGGCCTTCCAGGTGTTGGCGAAGCTGGCGCCCGTGGCCTCCACCAGCCCGCTGGCCGTCCTGAAGTCGTCGCTCTCCAGGCCGTTGAAGTTCCCGCAGAGGCCTGCGGGGCAGGGCGGGGTTGGGAAGGCGCCGGCCTCAGAGGCAGCCTCCGTGCGGGCCATCGGCGGAGGCCGCGGAAGGGGCGAGCCCGGGGTCACTCACCCTGCACCTGGCCCTGGGAGGCAGCCTCCGTGCGGGCCATCGGCGGAGGCCGCGGAAGGGGCGAGCCCGGGGTCACTCACCCTGCACCTGGCCCTGGGAGGCAGCCTCCGTGCGGGCCATCGGCGGAGGCCGCGGAAGGGGCGAGCCCGGGGTCACTCACCCTGCACCTGGCCCTGGGAGGCAGCCTCCGTGCGGGCCATCGGCGGAGGCCGCGGAAGGGGCGAGCCCGGGGTCACTCACCCTGCACCTGGCCCTGGGAGGCCTGGTCCAGTGTGACGTAGAGCTGCATGACAGGGACCAGCTGGATCTGCAGCCGCAGGCTGAAGGCCGTGTCCACGATGATGTGGTATGAGGACGGTTGGAAGATGGAGAAGCTGGCTGCAAGGCAGGGCGGTGAGGGCCTGGCCTGGACGCCCCCCACGGGAGACCTGGCCCCGACGCCCCCCACGGGAGGCCCAGCCACGACGCACCCCACGGAAGCCCGGCCCCGGGAGCGCCCCCCACAGGAGACCTGGCCCCGACCCCCCCACAGAAGCCCGGCCCCGGGAGCGCCCCCCACGGGAAGCCTGGCCCCGACGCCCACCATGGGAGGCCCAGCCACGACGCCCCCCACGGAAGCCCGGCCCCGACCCCCCCACGGGAAGCCCGGCCCCGGGAGCACCCCCCACGGGAGGCCTGGCCCCGACGCCCACCATGGGAGGCCCAGCCACGACGCCCCCACGGGAGCCCGGCCCCGACCCCCCCACAGAAGCCCGGCCCCGGGAGCACCCCCCATGGGAGGCCTGGCCCCGATGCCCACCATGGGAAGCCCAGCCACGACGCCCCCCACGGGAGCCTGGCCCCGACCCCCCCACGGAAGCCCAGCCCCGGGAGCGCCCCCCACGGGAGCCCGGCCCTGGGAGCGCCCCCCACGGGAAGCCTGGCCCCGACCCCCCCCCGGGAGCGCCCAGGGCGGAGCAGGACTCACCTGTCACGTGGGGCAGGTGCACCTCGAGCTCGTTGAGCAGGACCCTGCCGTCCGCCCTGAAGGCCACCACCTGCAGGCACGGCGGGGGCGGGGCTGAGAGGGCTGGGGGGCCTGGGGGGAGGAAGGAGGGCCTGGGGGAGGAAGGGGCTGAGAGGGCTGGGGGGCCTGGGGAGAGGGGTGGGGGCCTGGGCGCTAGGGGGAGGGGCACGCACATCCTTTTTCCGGTCGGTCACCAGCACCACCGACTTCAGGCAGGTCTGCTTGTCCGAGGAGCCGCAGGGGGCCAGCTCGCCCAGGAGAGCGTGGGAGTCGTTGTGGTCGCCCTGCGGGGGAGGGGCAGCAGCACTGCAGCGGCCGTGGGCGGCACCGGGAGCCCAGCTGCCTGGGCCCCGCCCGGGGGCAGGTGGTGCCCGGGGCTGGCGCGCACCTTGCTCAGGACGTAGTAGCAGTCGCCGTGGAAGGTGAACTTCTTCCCGTCGAAGGTGGTGATGTGGGAGCCGCCCTCCAGGGCGCAGGTCCCGGGGCACGGCAGGTCCTTGCAGACCCAGCGGCCGGCGTTGCAGACGCTGCGGGCGGGGGACGCGGCGTCAGCACCCGGCCGCCGCCCCCGCCTGCCCGGGGCCCCGAGACTCACCAGTCCTCACAGTCGTTGGTGATCTTCTGGCCCGGGGAGTACAGGCGCCCGTGTAGCTTGCAGTGGCACTGGCTCACCGGGATGCAGCCGCTGCCCCCGACGTCATCATACACGGTGCCTGGACAGCAGGGGCCGGCGTCACCCGGGCTGGCCTCAGAAGGTGCCAGAATCCCGGGGCGGGGGGGCTGCGAGCCCACCCACAGTCACCTCTGCCAGCCCCACCTCATCTCTGGGGAGGGGTCTCCAGACCGCCTCCTGCCCTGCCCTGAGCCAGGGCCCTGCGGAACCAGGCTGGCACCCCCCCCCCAGCCTCCTGCAGCCACCATGGGGGCCAGGGCAGGGGAGTTCGGCACTGGGGTCTGCCCTGCCGCGCCGCCCCGGCCGTCGCTGTCCCCAGCGCTACCTTCTGGGCAGAAGCAGCCGTCCATGGGGTGTTCCTCGCACAGGCTGCTGACCTCCAGGTGGGAGCAGGTGTCCATACAGGGCGAGCCGCTCTCCAGGTACACCATGTTCCCAGGGCAGCTCTTGGCTGGAAGTGCAGAGGCGGCCCGTGAGCGGGCACCCCCGGCTCCCCAGCCCCCCACAGGCACCCCCCCCCACGGGGCCGCCGCCTTACGGCAGAGCGAGGCGGTCCTCCAGCTGCCGGGCCGGCCGCCGGCGTGGGAGCACTGGCGGGAGAACTCGGAGATGGTGCTGCAGGCGCAGGAGGCGTCCGCCCCACAGCTGCACAGGTCCTGCACGCAGGCGTCCAGGTACAGCTCCACCGGCAGCCGGGCCTGGCAGTCCTCGAAGGCCGCGGCGGTCAGCAGCCTCTCGCACTCGGCGCGCTGCGGGCGGGCAGACGGGCAGGTGGGAGGGTTGGCGGCCGCCCTCGCCCCTCCTGGGGCCCTGCCGTCCCCCGGGGACCCCGTCCCCGCGACTCACATGCTTGGAGCAGGACTCGGGGGCCGACACCTCCTCGGGGTCCTCACACTTGGTCTGGGGGTTGTTGATCTTCTGCCTGTTGCCAAACTCAGTGGCACTGAGGGAGATGCCTGGCACAAGGGGCACAGGCGGTCAGGGGGTCCCGGGAGCCTGAGGGCCCCCTCCCCGCACTCCCAGGGCGGCCGCCTGCCCTCACCATCAGAGAGAAACTCCGAGGTCTGCTGGCCGTTGTAGTCCCCGCAGAGGCCGCAGGTGTGGTTCTGGAACTTACTGTCCAGCTCCAGCTGTCACGGGAAGGGAGCAGGTGGCAGGGCTACAGCAGGTGCAAGGGGGCACGGGGGCGACCGCAAGGGGGTGCCGGCAGCGCAGCGAGAGACGCGGGCCGGCCACTGCCCCGAGCGTCCCCTCCCGGGCCAGCCCAGGCCGGCTCCCTCCACTGCCCCTGGGCCAGCTGGCGTCCTTCCGGGGGGCCAGACCCGCAGCCCTCTGCCTGGGAGCGCCCCCGGCCGGCACCCACCATGAGCGAGTCCTCCCGGTTCCACATGAGGGAGAGGCCAGCGCGGGAGTAGACCTTGGTGTACGCCTCGCTCTTCTCTATGAGCAGCCCGGAGCTGTAGTGCGGGGTGCTGACCCTGGGGAGGGGGCGCCAGGCGTCAGTGCGGCCCCGGCCCTGCGGGGTGTGCTTGCGAGCAGCCCCTGGCCACAGGCGCTGCCAGCCCAGCGCGGCCCAGGGGCTGCGACCCTGCCTCGCTTCCTCCTGCCCGGTCCCTTCCTTGGTGCTGTCCTGGGCGGGGGTTCCCCAGGGTCCCCGAAGGTACCAGAGTCACCCGATCACCCCACGGGCCCCCTACTCAGAGGGCCGACGCCCCTCCTCCAGGGACCCCAGCCCGGCTCCAGCCTCTGAGCCCCTACCCCCATGATAGGGGCCCTGGCCGAGCTTGGCTGGGAAAAAGAATCCAGGGAGCAGGGACAGGCACTCCTGGGGGTGGGACGGGGGGGGGCAGGATTGCATTTCAGAGGCCCCATTGTTGTGGAGACAACGCCCCTGCCCACCCCCAGCACCGAGGGGGCGGGGGCTTCTGTAACTCTAGCCTGGCAGAACCCCGCCCAGCCCCCCACCAGGTCCCCGGGCTGCCAGGGACCGCTCGCCTAGGGACGGCCTCGTGCCAGCTGCCACACGCGTCTGAGGAGTGAATCAGGGACTCGCTCGGTCCCCGAGTGTGTCCCAGCCGTGTGCAGGGCAGGGAGCCCCAGGTGGAGACCGCCAGCCCCACCCCCGGTCCCGGGACAGGGGCCGGCGCTCACATGGCCCCGTTGACCACGATCAGCTGGTGGGTGAGATAGATGACGTCGTCTTTGATGGTGAGCAGGACGGATGTGATCTGGGAGGCGCCCCCGGCCTGGGCCGGGCCCCGCTGCAGGTGCAGGGCGAACTCCTTGTAGGAGTCCCGGCAGTCGGAGGCGAAGTTGTAGTCGCAGAGGCCGGTGAAGCGGAAGACGGCGCCGTCGAAGGTCTTGTAGTGGAAGTCGCCCCAGGTGCTGCAGACGTTGTGGCCGTGGTTCTGGGCTCGGCCTTCTGAGCGGGCAGCGGGGGGCACGGGGTGAGTGGCCAGGCCCCCGGGAGACCCCCAAGAGCAGCGGGAGGCCGCTCATGGCCCACGGGGGTCCCGGCACAGTGTCCCTCGTGGGGGCAGACCCTTCTTCCCCGAGAGGCCTGTGCTGGGCACCGGTCACCCCCCGGGGCTCTGGGGCCCCCTGGGAGGTTGTCTCCGGCTTCCCACTCTGGCCATTTGCTGTGTGGGGCGAGGGGGCAGAGGGCCTCCGGGCACTGGTCACCCTGGTTGCCTCGTGCCCCTGGCCAGAGCCCACCCGGCCCGGCCAGCGCCACACTCTGTCCATCCCATCCCCCGGCGCCTCCCTCTGCTCCGGGCACCCACCACCCAGCAGATAGGCAGCCCCTCCCCTGGACACCCAGTCCTCGGCTCGGGCTGGCGGGCAGGTCCAGGTCAAGAAGGCCCTGGCCTGGCCTTTGCCCCCGGGGGCCCCTGATACCTGGACCACCACCCCACCTCCCCCACAGATCTCCCCCCGGGGCCGCTGGACCACCGTCTGGTAGGCACCCAGGACCTTACGCCCTCCTTCCTGCCCCATGAGGCCAGGCCGGGGGCTCAGCCTGCCTGACCCCGGCCTGGGAGCCTAGCTGGAGCCGTACAGACTGTCCTGGTGCCTGGGGACCCCCCCACCAGGCCAAGCAGAGCAAGACCACCCACTCCTGGGCATCGGGCTCTGGGCTGCTGGTCTCCCTGCCCGCCCCCGCCCCCAGGGCACTCTGCTCGCTCCTGGCCGCTGTGCCCAGCCCGCCTCACCTTCCTGAATCTGCCCGGCCACGGCCAAGGACAGGGCCAGGCAGACCACTGCCAGGCGGGCCAGTGGCAACCCCATGTTGGCTCAGGAGGCCCGTGTGGGAGAGCGACCGAGGCCAGGGGTCCCGGCCTTATATGCCCCGCGGGTGTCCGCGGCAGGCAGGGAGGGGAGGGGCAGGGTGGGTGGGGCGTCTCCCAGATTATCCAGAGAGCAGCTGTGGGGGCTCCTGCAGGCCGGGCGTGGGGAAATATTGACACAGGTTATCAGAGGTTTATCTTTACGACCTGCCCGGGATGCACGCAGCCCCCACTGCCCCAGCACAGGCCCACGCCCAGGGGAACCTCCGAGCCTCCGGCTACGGCTACGGTGACCAGGCCCAGGGCAGCAGGGAAGGCGATTCCTGCCGGAAGCAGGTCTCCCCGGGCCCCAGACTCCAGCCTGGTACCACCCCCCAACCAGAGCCCAGGTCAAATGAGCCTGCCAGGGTCTCCTCCCATCCCGGCTGAGACCCCCCCAGGCCTGCCCAGGCCCCCATCACCCAGGGGCCAAGCCCGCCCCAACAGAGGCCCAGGTTCTATGGTGGACAATGGGAGTGAGGACCCCGGCACTGCCCCTGACCCAGAGGGCGGGGGTGTGAGGACCCCGGCGCTGCCCCTGACCCAGAGGGCGGGGGTGTGAGGACCCCGGCACTGCCCCTGACCCAGAGGGCGGGGGAGTGAGGACCCCGGCGTTGCCCCTGACCCAGAGGGTGGGGGTGTGAGGACCTAGCACTGCCCCTGACCCAGAGGGCGGGGGTGTGAGGACCCTGGCACTGCCCCTGACCCAGAGGGCGGGGGTGTGAGGACCCCGGCACTGCCCCTGACCCAGAGGGCGAGGGAGTGAGGACCCCGGCGTTGCCCCTGACCCAGAGGGTGGGGGTGTGAGGACCTAGCACTGCCCCTGACCCAGAGGGCGGGGGTGTGAGGACCCTGGCACTGCCCCTGACCCAGAGGGCGGGGGTGTGAGGACCCCGGCACTGCCCCTGGCCCAGAGGGCGGGGGTGTGAGGACCCCGGCACTGCCCCTGACCCAGAGGGCGGGGGTGTGAGGACCCCGGCACTGCCCCTGGCCCCAGAGGGGGGGGGACGTGGGCTCCTGCAGGGTCAGGGTGGGGGATCACTGGGCTCTGGCTGAAGTTCCCACCCCGGCGCTAATCCTCTCTCCCCAGGTGAGCTGCTCTCTGGAATTACCTGTAATTAGAACTCAGGGAGTTGCCGGCCCAGCCGGGGGCACTTGACAGGGACACGGGGGCGGGGGTCCTGGCTCGCAGCCCAGAGTGGCAGCCTCCCGGGGCAATGGGGCCGGTCGGGAGCCGCCTGTGCAGCCCCCACCCCGTGGACCCCCAGTCGCTGCTTCCAGGGCACTGTGGGGCTCCCGGCCGCGCCTCGCCCCCAGGGAGGGCCCGCCCGCCAGAGCTGTGGCCCAGGAACTTCCCGCTCCTCTGCGGTGCCTTGAGAGGGCGTCATGTCCGCACAGCCACGGCCCCACAGCAGGAGCCCCTCGGCCACCGGAGGCTCACGCTGCTCAGCCTGGGGGACAGGCTGGGGCCTCTGCGGGCCACGTTCTCTCTGCCAGGAGACGGACAGAGCCTGAGTTCCGACTGCTGGCCGGGGCGCAGCGGGGGAGCCCCGATCTTGGGGATGCTGCAGCTTCCAGCCTGGGCCCGGCCCCGGGGTCAGCAGGGAGACCTGGCCCCACCCTGGGGTCAGCGGGGAGGGGCCCCACCCTGGGGTCAGCGGGGAGGGGCCCCACCCTGGGGTCAGCAGGGAGGGGCCCCACCCTGGGGTCAGCGGGGAGGCCCGGCCTGGTGGTCAATAAAGGGGGCCCCACCCTGGGGTCAGCGGGGAGACCTGGCCCTGGGGTCAGCAGGGAGGCCTGGCCCTGGGGTCAGCGGGGAGACCTGGCCCTGGGGTCAGCGGGGAGGCCCGGCCTGGTGGTCAATAAAGAGGGGCCCCACCCTGGGGTCAGCGGGGAGACCTGGCCCTGGGGTCAGCAGGGAGGGGCCCCACCCTGGGGTCAGCGGGGAGACCTGGCCCTGGGGTCAGCGGGGAGGCCCGGCCTGGTGGTCAATAAAGAGGGGCCCCACCCTGGGGTCAGCGGGGAGACCTGGCCCTGGGGTCAGCGGGGAGGGGCCCCACCCTGGGGTCAGCGGGGAGGGGCCCCACCCTGGGGTCAGCGGGGAGGCCTGGCCCCGGGGTCAGCGGGGAGACCTGGCCCCACCCTGGGGTCAGCGGGGAGGGGCCCCACCCTGGGGTCAGCGGGGAGGCCCGGCCTGGTGGTCAATAAAGAGGGGCCCCACCCTGGGGTCAGCGGGGAGACCTGGCCCTGGGGTCAGCAGGGAGACCTGGCCCTGGGGTCAGCGGGGAGGGGCCCCACCCTGGGGTCAGCAGGGAGACCTGGCCCCACCCTGGGGTCAGCGGGGAGGGGCCCCACCCTGGGGTCAGCGGGGAGGCCTGGCCCTGGGGTCAGCAGGGAGGGGCCCAACCCTGGGGTCAGCGGGGAGGCCCGGCCTGGTGGTCAATAAAGAGGGGCCCCACCCTGGGGTCAGCGGGGAGACCTGGCCCCGGGGTCAGCGGGGAGGCCCGGCCCCGGGGTCAGCAGGGAGGGGCCCCGCCCTGGGGAGGGGGCTGGCCCTGGTGGTCAGCGGGGGGCCCCGTCCCTAGTGGTCCGTGAGGAGAGGCCATCTCAATAGTGTGGTGGCACGGGACCCTGCCCCAGCTGTCCCGCAGCCGTGACCCCTGCTCGGGCCGAGCCCTGTCCATCGGGAGAGACTCACCAGGCCTTCCCTGGTGGCCGGGTCCGAGCTCTGGTGTACCCCCCACCCCACAGCAGCAGACAGAGGGCCAGTGGGGGGTCCCCACACTGCAAGGACACCAGGGATGAGGGTGGCCAGGATCGGGGGTCTGGGGCAAAGCCCCTGGTCCTGCCCTGCTGCGCCCGCCAGCCCAGGCCTGCGCTCTGCCCTGCCCTTCCCTCCGGGCTCTGGGGACGTGAGAGCCCCCGCGTGTGTGGCCAAGGCAGGAGGAGCGGGGATTAGGAACCAGAGCCCAGGCAGCAGGGCTATTGTGCTGCTGCCCCGGGGCCTCCGTGCTGGCCGCCAGCCCTGGGGAAAGCCGGGACCCAGGCCTGGCTCTGGGCCGAGGAGCCGGGATTTTCCAGGCCCGGCCCCCTCTGCCCCAGTGGGCCTCAGCGGACAGCGGGCAGGTACACGGGGCGGGGAGGGGGTTGGCGGCTCCCTCTGCCCCAGTGGGCCTCGGCGGACAGCGGGCAGGTGCGTGGGGCGGGGGGGGGGTGGCGGCTCCCTCTGTCCCAGTGGGCCTCGGCGGACAGCGGGCAGGTGCGCGGGGCGGGGAGGGGGTTGGCGGCTCCCTCTGCCCCAGTGGGCCTCGGCGGACAGCGGGCAGGTGCGTGGGGCGGGGGGGGGGGTGGCGGCTCCCTCTGTCCCAGTGGGCCTCGGCGGACAGCGGGCAGGTGCGTGGGGCGGGGGGGGGGTGGCGGCTCCCTCTGTCCCAGTGGGCCTCGGCGGACAGCGGGCAGGTGCGCGGGGCGGGGGGGTGGGTGGCGGCTCCATCCCCGGCCCACACCCTGGGGCAGCGAGTGGGAGGCAGGCGTCTTCCCGAATCTGGGGGACAGCTCTGTGCTCCCTCTGGGCGGCCCCGACACCATCTTGGCCACCTCAGGTCTCAGGTGTGGTTTCCGAGTGACCGGCAACATCCCAGCATGCCACGGGGCCAGGGAGTTGACACTGGGACAAACGGGAGTCAGGGCTCCGTGGGGCCAGGACCGCCCACCACCGGCCTCCCGGCTGCCCACTGGGGCCACTGCGGTCAGTGCCTCTGGCTGGTGAGGGGTGCATGCCCTGTGCAGGAAAAGTGGGGGGCTGGGGACACTGGCACCCCATATCAGTGCCTGGGCTCGAGTCCTGTTCCAGCTCCCTGCACATCCCAGGAGGTGCCTGGGCCCCTGCACCCACGTGGGAGACCCGGATGGAGCTCCTGGCTCCCGGCTTCAGCCTGGCCCAGCCCCAGCTGTCGCCAGTGTTCAGTACGGAGGCAGTGGATGGAAGCTTATTCTCTCTGTGTCTCACAGGCAAATAAACGTGGATTCATTTCTAAAGGTGAACTGGAAACTTGCTGACACAGGTGGAGACATGGAGGGAGTTTGGCCCTGGTCGGTGCCTGCCCTGAGCGGCCTAGTGTGTGCGTGGGGTGGGGGGAGGAGCGGGAGTGGCCTCTGCCCCCAGCTCTGCTCTCCCGTCTCAGCCCCGGGGCGGCACCTGCCAGGTGGTGCCGAGGTGCGAGTGGCAGCCCCGCCCAGGGCCGCGGTGCTTACCTGGGAGAGACGCCGCTCGCTCCAAGGACCACTCAGCGGATGGTGCCAACCCCAGGGAGGGGCCCGAGGACGTCACGGCCACGCGGCCACAAAGCTGACTCAGCGGGGAAGGGGGTGGCGGAAGGGGGGAGCCCCGCGCCCAGGGGTGCAGAGGCAGCGGGGACTCCCCGTGCACACCCCAGCTCCTGGAGGGACGCACACCTGCAGGGCAGGCCCCAGGGTACCGTGTTTGGCCAAAGACTGGTCTGGGTGTTGCAGGGAGGGTCTCTCCAGAGGTGTCGCCAGCCTGCTGGGGTGGGGGCTGCACCCACTCACCAAGGGCCTTGGAAGACTGGGGTGCCCAGAAAGAGGGGCTCTGTGGGGTACCCAGAGAGGGGGGCTCTGTCTGTGCCCAGGTCCACAGCGCCCCCTGCACACAGCAGACCGGCCGTCCTCACTACACCGGCCCCCCGTGGGAACCCCTAGCACGCAGGCCCCCATGCCCCAGCCATGCGTGTCACCTCGGATCCCGTGTAGAGGAAGAGCAAACTGAGCTGCTGGGCCAGCCTCACAGGGATGCCCTCGGCCATCACCCCTGTGCTGTCCAGGCCGCCCCACCCCCAGCCAGCCGGACCAAACTGACCCCAGTGCTGTGCTCTGACCTTGCCACGGATCCCAGACCACCTGGACACCCAGGGAGACCCAGCCCCCATCCAACAACCTGGCCCCATGGCACTCCCATACCCCACGGGGGTCCACTCTGCCCGGTGTGAAGGCTGGACAAGCAGCTCTGCTGGGCAGCTGGGCACTGGGAGGCCCGGGGCCGTCAGGGGTCACCAAACTCCTGTGCAATTCCCCCTGTCCTCTTGAGGCTCAGCTCAGACGTCACGTCCGCACACTGACCGCCACCCTCACCACCCTGGCCACGGTGGAGCCACTGCTGGCGTCCCTGCTTGAGTGCCTGGAGGGCAGCGGCCTGCGTGGACTCCTTCACAGGCCACCCTCACAGTGCACGCGCTCGGCGACTTTGCTTCCTGTGGATGGATGCGTGGGTGATGGATGGATGATGGATAGGTGGTGGGTGGGTGGACTGAGAGACGGACGGATGGATGATGGATGGATGGATGGATGATGGATGGATGATGGATGGATGGATGATGGATGGATGGATGGATGGATGGATGGATGGATGATGGATGGGTGATAAATGATGGATGACGGATGGATGAGTGGGTGAGGGATGATGGATGGACAGATGGATGGGTGGATGGGTGATGGATGATGGATGGATGATGGATAGGTGGTGGGCGGGCGGACTGAGAGACGGACGGATGGATGATGGATGGATAGATGTGGGTGGATGGATGGACAGATGGACAGATAGTTGGATGGATGATGGATGGATGGCAATAAATGATGGATGATGGATGGACAGATGGGTGATGGATGAGGGATGATGGATGGACAGATGGGTGGATGGTAGAGGAACCTCCCACTGAAGCGGAGGGCGCCACTGAGCCCCCAGCCCCCAGCCCCCAGCCCTGCATTCTAGAGGTGACACAGCCGCTCACCAGCTGGGGAAGCCACCAGCTGGGGAAGGGCCCCCAGCCCCGGCCCCACACTGCCCCCACCGGACAACAGGCACCACTTTTTGCAAAGGGGACACCGTTGCCTTTTTTTTTTTTTTTTTTTTTTTTTGACAGGCAGAGTGGACAGTGAGAGAGAGAGACAGAGAGAAAGGTCTTCCTTTGCCGTTGGTTCACCCTCCAATGGCTGCCGCGGCCGGCGCACCGCGCTGATCCGATGGCAGGAGCCAGGAGCCAGGTGCTTTTCCTGGTCTCCCATGGGGTGCAGGGCCCAAGCACCTGGGCCATCCTCCACTGTACTCCCTGGCCACAGCAGAGAGCTGGCCTGGAAGAGGGGCAACCGGGACAGAATCCGGCACCCCGACCGGGACTAGAACCCGGTGTGCCGGCGTCGCTAGGCGGAGGATTAGCCTAGTGAGCCGCGGCGCCGGCCTAGACACCGTTGCTTTTTGGAAAACCCAGACCATGAGTGAAGTCAGATTAGTGAGGGGCCCGCGGCCCGGGCGGCGTCTTCCCCTCTGTGTTGGTCTAGGGCCCAGGACACTGCGCTGGGCGGGGGTGGGGGTGGGGGTGGGGGTGGGATTCCTGTGCGGTGGGGGCGCGGCTGGGACGGCTTGAGGCTGCTCATCCAGCACCCTCTGGCCCGGCTGCCTTCCTCGCGCCCGCGCCCGCGCCCGGCTCCGCTGCTGAAGGCTCTTGGCTGCGCTCACACGAGGGCATCTGGGGTTCTGCCGCCGCCCCGGCCGCTGTCTGTCTCCGCTGGCCCCACACGGCTGGGTCCTGGGGGGGCTCCCCTCGCTCTTCTCCCTCCGGGCCGTCCGGCTCCGCCCTCTGCATTGCCCTGAGTTTAGAATCAACTTGCAAGCTCCACACGGCAGAGGGCCGCAGGGGTGGACAGGACAGGGAGCGGCCACGCCGCGGCCACGCAGGCTCCAGGAGTCGCTCCCTGCTCAGCTCTTTCATTTCTGCCGCGGCCTCTGTGGTCTCCTGTGCGCGTGTTCTTCACGGCCGCAGTCAGATCTTCCCCAAGTAGCTCATGTTGTTACGCCATTGTAAATGACTTTATTCCTATTTCCAATTTTTTAAAATTTATTTATTTATTTGAGAAGCAGAGTCAGAGAGAGGGGAAGGAGAGAGAGAGAAAGAGATCTTCCATCCGCTGGTTCACTCTCCAAACGGCTGCAATGGCTGGAGCTGTGCCATCAGAGGCCAGGAGCCAGGAGCTTCCTCCGGGTCTCCCACGTGGGTGCAGGAGCCCAAGCACCTGGGCTATCTTCCACTGCTTTCCCAGGCCACAGCAGAGAGCTGGATCAGAAGTGGAGCAGCTGGGACTCGAACCCGTGCCATGTGGGATGCTGACACCGCAGATGGCAGCTTAACCCTCTGTGCCACATGCCAGCCCCAACTTTAAATTTTAAAATGATGCTTGCTACAAGTTTTCGGTACCTTGAGAGAATTATAGTGAAAATAAAAACAGACACAGGGGCCGGGCACCCGGGGAGCGGCTAAGATGCTTGCGGTGCCCGGCACAGTCCCCCCCAACTCCCTGCCAATCGGGGGCTCCAGGGGTGACCTGGACGCAGTGCCCAGCCCCAGCTGTAGATTCGGGGAGTGAGCCAGCGGATGGGGTCTCCTCTCTCCCCCCTCCCCCCTTCAATTATTTGTTAAATAAATAAAAGTTTTAGAAAAGAGTTCTCTCAATGACAAAGATGAAAAAAAAAAAAGCAGAGTCATGAAAAATAAGAAAATGGACCCAGAATTCCCTGGTCTCCGGGGCCGCTGGGCGGAGCCATGAGAGGGATTCTCAGCTGGTTGGGGCAGGAGGCGGGGGCGGCAGCTCAGCTGAGGGGCCCCAGCTTGGACGGGGGTCCATGCCCCCCCCCCAACGCTGGGACCGACCAAGCATGGCCAGGAAGGAAAACTGGAACCCAGAGCCCCCTGTAGAGGCAGGGACCAGCGGCTCAGGAGCGTCGGGGCCTGGAAGTGGCTGCTCAAGACCCGCCCTCCCCACAGGGGTCTGGGGGACGCACAGCCCCCAGCCCTGAGACACACTGGCCCCCTGGGCAGCGCCGGCCACGCCTTGCTGCGGCCCGACTTCTCAGCCTGGGGAGAGCGGACCGGGGCTGCCCTCAGTGGCCTGAGGCGGGGTGGCCGTGCTGGCCGCGCTGGCCGGGCCCGGTGCTCCCTAAGTGAGGCAGGCCCAAGCCGCCTGACCGTGGCCGCCTGTGCCCTGGGCGGATGTGGCTGCGGGAGCCCCACCTCCTGTACCGCTGAAGAGGCCGGGGTGCCCGGGCCCTCGGAGGACACAGGAGACCGCTGCCGCTGGCCAGGCTGCCCCAAGAGGAGGCGTTTCTGGAGAGTGGGGCTCGGCCCGAGGGGCGCCCGCCCCCGAGGCCAGGGTCTGTCCCGTGTTTGCAGCGAGAAGAGACCGGCGACGGCCGGCAGCCGGGCCATAGAATGTGCCACCGCCATCGAACCCACGGTCTCGGCGCAGGCTGTGCCACCGGCGACCCGACCGCGACCGGACGCAGTCCTCGGCCTGACTGGTCAGCGGCAGGGCAACCCCAACCCAGGACCCCGGGTGCGCGGGAGCTGGGGCGCGGGGCCCCGCGTCGGGAGGGCAGGGCAGGGCCAGGCCGGGAGGGTGCGGGGCCAGGAGGGCCCAGGGCCGGCCGTTCTCCCAGCCGCTCCTCGGCGCGGCCTAACAGGGAGGGGGACGCCGTGCCGGGCGCCCCTCCCGAGGCCTGGCCGTGCGTCAGGCGCCCGCGTCACGGCCGTGGGCAGGGCCGGCCCGGGCGCCGCGCCCACAGGGAAGCGGGAAACGCGGCACAGGGGGCCCATCGAGGAGCGACGTCAGCAGGGGCCACCCACATCCGGCTCCGCCCGCGGGGCGGGACCCGGATCCCCCACCCCGCCTCGCGGACCCCGGACCCCGGGGCGCCCACAGCAGTGTCACCCTTTTGGGCACCAAGACTCCGGGACACCCGGCTCCCTGGCCTGGCGGGGGCCGGGGGTGGGGCTCCCCGGAGGACGAGGGGGCAGGGCGGGAGGCCCAGCGGCCTGGGGCAGGGTCCCGCGGGAGGGGGGAGTGGGCGTGGCCCCAAGGAGGGACCCAACCCAGCGGCCCGGGAGCCACACCCGCCAGGCTGAAACGAACCAGGATGCGGACCAGGGAGCAGCCTCGCGCCCGCCCGGGTGCGGCTGCGGGGGGTGCAGGGCGTCGGCCCCGCCGGGAACCCGGAAGCAGGGTCTTGCGCAGGGGTCCGCCGCCCTCTGGCATCAGCAAGGCGGCGGTGGCAAAGGCAGTGCTCAGTGCTGGGTGGGAGGGCAGGCTCTGGCACCTGGGGACCTGGCGCTCAGGGAGGTGGGAGGTGGGAGGTGGGAGGTGGCCTGGCACCCAGGGGGGCCCCTGGAGGAGTCAGACCCGGGCACAGGAAGTGGGGCGCGGGCGCCCAGGGTGGGGAGATGGTGACGACCGCCCCCAGGGTGACTGTGCTCAGTGCCCCCCAGCTGTGACCTTAAAAATGGTGAAGACGTGCCCCCGCATCCTGGCCCAGCAGGTGGGGCAGCCACCTAAGATGCTGGCATCCCATAGGGGTGCTGGTTCGAGTCCAGGCTGCTCCACTTCCCATCCAGCTCTCTGCTGTGGCCTGGGAAAGCAGTGGACAATGGCCCAGGTCCTTGGGCCCTGCACCCACGTGGGCGACCCGGATGGAGCTCCTGGCTCCCGGCTTCAGATCGGCGCAGCTCTGGCCATTTCGGCCATTTGGGGAGTGAACCAGCAGATGGAAGGCCCCCCCCCCGCCGCCATCTTGCTCTCGTTCTCTGTGTCTCTTCCTCTTCCTCTGTAACTCTGCCTTTCAAATAAATAAAATCTTTAAAAGAAGAAAAACAATGTCTAAGATGGTAAATTTTAGTTATGTGTATTTTGCCACAATAAAAAAACTCATTAAAACGAGGAGGAAGCCATGGTAAATGCTGAACAAACATTTACTGCAGGGAGAGGCCCTGCGGTGTCCTGCCCAGCACCGGGCGCTCTGGCCAGCCCAGGGGCTCAGAGGCCAGCGGCCAGCACGGGCCCCACCACTCCCGAGCGCCCTGTCTGCCCCGGGGCCACATCTGACGCTCGTCCAGGGCTCCCAAGACCCGCGGTGCCCGGGGCAGTCCCAGCGACGCTGGCCGTGTGGGGCGTTGAACACAAGGTTTAAAACGTCTCTCCCTCACGATGATGGCGGTGGTGGGGTAAGCACACTGCAGGACGACCTGGACGACACCCTCGCACGCACCCAAGCTTCTCCGGAGAAGCTGGGAGAGCCTGTCCCCCGCACAGTGCCTGCAGCCCTCCAACACCCCGCCCGGCCCGGCCACCTCGGCCCGCAGGGACGCAGGTGGAGGAAGTCTGGCTCCACCCAGGGTGGCTGAGGGGCAGGGCGGGGGCTCCCGGGGGCTCCTGCCGCACCGGCACCAACAGCCCTCTGGCCCAGGTGGGTCCTAAGGAGGTGCCCCGGGGTTAACAGGGGGCACTGTCGCCATGGCCACCGAGGGCCTCAGGTCAGGAGGCCACATCCAGCATGGTGGCCAGTGCTGCGATTTCTCCTCAAAATCCGGGACTCGTCACAGCCACCAAGACTGTCCGCTCCCGAGGGGCCCTGGCTGGGCCCTTCCTGGGCGGCCATGACCCGTGGTCAGGGGACGTGTGTGGCCCCAGGTGTGTGCTCCAGGCCAACACAAGACCCTCTCACCCGGGACCCGGAGCCCCTCCGGCCTCCTCCCTGCCAGGCCCGGGTGGGGCAGAGGCCCCCGTGCTGGGGCACAGGGCAAGTGCCCGGTCACTTGTCTCGTTGCCAAAACAGTTTCAAGTCCACAGCCTCCCCTGACCGGGTCTGGGGCGCGCACAGCCGAGACAACTGGACCCCTGGACGGTGCTGCAGACGGGACTCCCGCCCCGTGTCCCGGCCCCTGGCCTGCTCGGGGATGGCTGAGGGTCAGCCGCCCCCCCGCACAGACCTGCGGGAGGGGAGGTGGCAGGGTCCGGGCGGGCAGTGCCAATGGTTCCTTCCTCCAAGGAACAAACAAAGGTGCCCGTTCCCGGGAAGGAATGACAGCTGTGGGCCAGGAGGGCAGGAGTCGCCAGGAGGTCAGCTGTCCACACCGCAACCTCGCCCCGCCCGGTTTATGGCCAGGTCCTGTTGCGGGCGCAGGCCCAGCACCACCACCCTTCCGCCGGCGGCATCTTCCGGGAACCCGGGACCTGGGAGCCGGGGGGCCGGCCTGCCGTGGGGTTCACAGAGCCAATCGCAGCAGTGGGGGCAGCACACACAGAGCACGGCCCCCCACCCCAGAGCGGGCTCCGGACCAGGAGGGATGAGGGGCTGGGGCCCAGGGCCCCGCTCTGCGCCCCAAGGGGCAGCCCTAGGCACCACTGCCTCCCCGAGCCCCGGGAGGTACCCGGTCTGCGGTGGCTGGGAGGGGGTGGCCGGGCAGGGCCAGTGTTTGGGGGTCATTAGGGGACCTCAGGTACGAGGATGGGGTTAGGAGTTCAGGGCAGGATCTCGGGCTGCATGGGGTTGGGTGGGAGCTGAGCTTAGGGCAGACAGAAGCTGGGTGAGGCCAGTGGGGGGCCAGGGTCAGAAGCCTCAGACCACTCGGGAGCCGGGACAGTGCGGCCCAGGGCACCCACTCCTGCACCCCCAGGGACTGCCCGGGTCATGTGGGGGGCTCTGCTGGGTGCCCCGATCCCATCACAGGATTCCTTCTCCTGCCCAGGGAACACGGGCCACACCCAGCTGCCCACTCCCTCGGGATCCAGGCGGGCATCAAGGGACCAGCTGGCCTCAGGCCACTGTCCACGTAAGCCCAGGGCAGGTCCTTGTGCCAGGGCAGCCAGGCCGGGCCCTGCCGCCGTTGGGGAGGAGCTGGGCTGGCGCCCCCCGGGGTGGACGTTCCTGGGGGCGGGGGGCGCAGATCCTCGCTGTGCTGCGCGCGCAGCTGGCACTCGGGGACGCCCCGCCCGTGCGCATCCGCAGCGTCTCCAAGCCCCCGGCACCGGGCCCGGCTGCGCCCTCTGGCGGGAGAAGGCGGAACAGCAGGTCCTGCAGCTGCCAGGGCGACCTGGGCTCAGGCTTGGGCTACAGGTGCAGCGACCTGGAGGGACCGACCCCTGCGTCCAAGAGGGACCGTCTGGAAGGTGGGTGGACGGCAGGAACCTGGGGGCCTCAAAGCCAGACGCCCCCAGCCCCGGCTACAGCGGCCAGGCTCCGAGCGCGACCCCGCATCGCCCACACCCTCGAGGTCCCACCACACCGCAGACTGAGGACGAGCGGGGAACCGAGGCGGTCGCTCCGCCCGGGGGTACAGCCCACCGCGTCTCCCGAGGGGTGCGGGCGCGGCTGAGAGGCCTGTCAGGGGCTGGGGCCTGTGCGGGCACGGGAAGCCCTCGGGGGAGCGCGGGGTGGGGGCACCGCGGGCCTGGCGGACCCCTCGCTGTCCCGGGGCCGCAGCTGCTGGTGGTGACCACGCCGAGTCCAGGGCCAGGGTCCGCCGCGCGGCGCTCAGGTCCCGGAGCCCCGAGGCCCCGCCATGGGGGCTGCGACTCGGGGGCCGGAGCCTAGGGTCCGGGGCGCGGCCCCGCCTGCGCGTGGACCGGAGAGGAGGCCCCCACACCCCGCAGCGCTGCGGGACCAGAAGGGACCCGTCCTGGAAGCGGCGCCCAGCAGAGGGCGCGTGCGGCCGGCGCCCTGGATCCCCGCGCCCGGCCCCCACGAGCCGGCGCGGGCGAGACCCTCGTGCGGTCCCAGACACAGGGGGAGCCTGAGGGGGTGCGGACGCCAGCGCAGGGCGCGCGGGTCGAGGTCGGACCTCGGAGACGGCGCGTGCGGGCTGCGGCGGGTGCGTGAGCTCTGGGGGCGCATGCGGGCTGCGGGCAGAGCATAGGCTGGGGGAGGTGTGTGAGCTGCGGGGACGCGGGCCCTCCCTAGAGGCCCCTCCCCGCGGAGACACCACGCAGCGAGGGGCAGCAGACCCCACACCCAGGTCTGCCTCACCACCCCGGGACCCCGAGGGCCAGCGACACCCCTGCTCCGGCCCGACCCCGCCCTGGTCTGCCTGCTGCTCAGGCCACCTGGGGGCCCAGGCACCATTTGGGGTCCCCACACAGGCACAGGGCTCCTCTGCTCGCCGCCTCTCAGTGCCTCTGCCCTCATCCCACAAGGACAGCGGGATGCACTGGCACTCGCTGGCCCCACTCTGGCCCTGTTGCACCCTGGACTCTCCCGGTCAGGCAAGCCTAGCCGCAGTGGCAGCTGCTCCTCGTGCCCGAGACCCCCCCTCACCCCAAGCCCCAGCTCCCCTCAGCCCCCCTGGACCCTTGTGGCCTCCTCCACGCTGAGGCCCTGGACCCCCGCCCCCGTCAGGCACCCCCCCCCCCCCGGAAGCTGGGCAGGCCAGGAGCTTCGCATACCCGGTATGTACAAGGCCGGTGGGGGATGGGCCAGGGCCGGGGTCGCCACCGCCAGCTCCGGGTCAGGGAGCTGGGGTCCTGCTCGCAGGCCATCCAAGCAGCGCCGTGGGCAGCGAGGCTGGGGGAAAGGGAGCCTGTGGCCGCAGTGGCCGGCCCGTGGGAGTCCAGGGGGGGTCCCCAGCGTCCCCCTCGTCCCACAGGCCCACAGATGGCAGATTCAAAAATATCAGAAAAGTTGGCCATGGTAATAATTTTCAGAATTAGTCCTTTTTTAAATATTGTAATCGGATTTCCTTTTTCTAGTAAGAGTTGATGTCTGCTATTGATATTATTAATTAAAAGTCATTTTCTTACAATAATGACATTGGAATCATTTCCATAGGAGGTGATTTCCATAGCAACTAATCATAGTGACCTAAACAGAATTATGAAATCAAGTGAGAAATAAATAGAAAAAGAGTGAATATCTTAAAGGAACAAAAAAACCAATTTTTATAATAATGCGTACTGTAAACAAGGACAGAAAATCAGAATTCCCAAATGAAACAGTTTCCGTAAGGTGTCAGTAATACCATCAAAAAATCTCAACTCACACTGTACCCTAAATGTCATTGCACAGAAATAAAAATATAAGAATTAAATTACAAAAACACTGGTGACACTGGTGTCTGGGGGGACACCAGTGTCAGCAGCGGAGTTAGCTGTGGGGCTGCCGTTGCTGTGT
Source organism: Oryctolagus cuniculus (assembly GCF_051225735.1). Lineage (NCBI taxonomy): Eukaryota > Metazoa > Chordata > Mammalia > Lagomorpha > Leporidae > Oryctolagus > Oryctolagus cuniculus. The sequence goes on along the minus strand of NC_142867.1, from coordinate 559,114 downwards.
TTCTGACGGGTGTGACCGTCAGGGAGTCGCCTGCACCCTCTGGGTCCCGTGAGGCCGTGGAGCAGAGGAGGGGGCTGGCGAGGAGGGGGACCCTCAGCTGGGAGCTACTTGACTGGCACCTGAGGGACACAGCCCTGGCCAGGACCCCCAGCTGGCCCAGGGAGCAGCCCCCCAGCCCGCCGGAGGTGGCCCGCTGCCTCCCTGGTGACGCACGGGCCAGCCACGCACGGTGGGGAGGGCCGAGACCCTGAAGGAGCCCCTCTAGGTCTCCCAGAGGTGAGAGAAACTCCAGGTGGTCCCCAGGGCCTGCATGAAGACCCCCAGCCCAGCAGTGGCCCCGACCCCAGAGCCTCAGGCTGAGACCTCATCGGAGGTCGGTGCGGGCCGGCTCGATGCAGAGCCGCTGGGGCTCCTACCCGAGAGCGCCGCCCGGGTCAGCACCTCCAGTGGCTGGGCGAGCGGCTGGCGAGAGCCCAGGAGGACACCGGCCACCAGGAGGGAAGCCCGGGGGAGGCCCCGTGAGTGCTCAGGGTTCCGGCTCAGGGTTGGAGGGAAGAGTGGCTGTCACCAGCCAGGCCGCCGCACTGCCCCGATCCCATCCAGCGGGAGGGACACTCCCGGCTCTGCCTCCAGTGCCTCCCCCGCATCCCCAAGCTCCAGAATCCTCCCTGGATACCAGGGTGCCCAGCACCCAGCCGGCACCCATGGTCGGTCCCCCATCAGGCGACAGGCCATGGTGAGTGTTGGGGTCAGCCACCAAGAGAACACGTATGATGGTGACACGCCACAGGGGGCAGGCCAAGTAGAGACACTGCAGATGCACACGGGACCCCAGTGAAGCCCCTGGCGCTGACGGTGACCCGGCATGAGGTGAGAACTGCAGTGGACACGACCAGGCCAGACAAGACCCTGCCGAAGAAGCGAGTAGCAAACCTGGAAACAAAGCCAGGGCCGGCGCTGCAGTGCAGTGGGTTAAAGCGGTGCCCGCATCCCAGACGGGCATCGGTTCAAGTCCCGGCTGCCCCACTTCCAACCCAGCTCCCTGCTGATGGCCTGGGAAAGCAGTCCCTGGGCCCCTGCACCTGCGTGGGAGCCCCGGAGGCAGCTGGCGTGGAGTCACCGTTGTAACGTGAGCGTCATTCCATACACTCGTCCTTTATTTCTGGAAGACTTCCCAGGAAGAAAACTGCCAGTAGACGGCGAGACGCGCAGGTCAAGTCCTACGCCTGCCGTTATCTTTATGAGTTAGACGTCTCAGAGCAAAAATTATAAAAGAATAAAACTAGGAGCAAGGAGAGGAGAGGCACCGGCAGGTGCAACGCTCCAGCTCCACGCGGCCCAGCCAAGCTCCTGCTGCTGTCCCCGGGAGGACCACATGATGGCAGCCACCGCGTGGGGACCCCACCAGGGCTCCTGGCTCCCGGTGCCAGCCTGGCATTAGGGGAGCGAGCCAGCAGACCAAAGGCGTCTCTGTCTCCCTCGCTGTCACTCTGCCTTTCAAGTAAGTAAATAAAGAAGCCACCGCATGCGGACACGTGGGAAAAACACGAGTGGCTGTGTCAACATCACACGCGGTGGGTTTCACCGCGAGGAAGCCAGCACGGTCTGTGGACACCGTGAGCCTGACCCACAAAAGGAAAAGGGACAAACTGGACTTCGTCAAAATGAAGGCGTCTGAGTTAGAGACACGGGAGAATGAGAAGGCCAGACGGTGGGGACCAGATTTAACAGGCTGAGCACGGCGCGGAGCAGGAGGGTGCTGGCTGACGAGCGAGCACACAGGTGCGCAGCAGGACGCCACCAGGAGAACACGTGGGAAACCACAGGACAGCAGCCACATGCCTGCCACATGCCCGCTACATGCCCGACACATGCCTTTTACATGCCGGTTACACACCTGTCACACACATACATGCCTGTTACATGCCTGCTGCATGCCTGTTGCACACCTGTCACATGCCCACTATGCTCCTGACACATGCCTTTTACATGCCTGCTACATGCTTGCTGTGTGCCTGTCATGCACCTACATGCATGTTACACACCTGCTACACGCCGACCACATTTGCTGCACACCTATCACATTCCTGCTACATGCCTACCACACACCTGCCATATGCCTGTTACACGCTGCTACATGGGCGGTCGGTCGCACTGAGGGTGCAACGTGGGGAGCGTGGGGGCCAGAAGCACACATGTCGCTGGTAGAGGGGCAGAGCAGCCCGGATTCTCCCAGAGCCACACGCTAGGCCACGTGGTGTGGCAGGGAAGCCCCCGCGTGCAGCACCCACCTCCCCCCCAGCTCCCTGCTGTGGCCTGGGAAAGCAGCAGCAGACGGCCCAGGTGCTTGGGCCCTGCACCCACGTGGAGACCCGGAAGAAGCTCCTGGCTCCTGGCCCAGCCCCGGCCATTGCAGCCACCTGGGAAGTGAACCAGCGGATGGAAGATTCTCTCTGTCTCTCCCTCTGTCTGTAACTCTGCCTCTCAAACAAATAAATGTTAAAGAAATAGCAGGACCAGCGGCCCAGCCGTGGGGGCGCAGGGGCGTGTGCTATGTGGAGCAGCCACAGCTGAAGACCCCCAGGGCCCACCGGGAGGGGGTGAGCGCATGCAGGTGTCCACCTCAGGTCCCCGTCACCCACCTGTGAGGGCACCGGTCACTGCCCGGGAAAGCCAGTATGCCCCCTGGCACTGGTCATGAGCCAGGCCGGGGGTGAGGCGGGGTCACTGTTCTGACCAACAGAGCTGGCCCTGGGAGTCTCAGAGCACCTGGGCCCCTCAGCCCATGCCCGGCCCCTCCCCGCGGCCTGGGTGGCTCCCGTCTGTGCCCCAGGGCTACCAGCCCCTCCCCGGGGCCTGGGTCAGACGCGGGCGGGCTGGATTCTCCACGGGACCAGCCAGGTGTCCCTTCCCACTGCTGCCGGAGCCAGCACCCGGCCCCCGGCACGGTCACACGCTGCCCGAGTGGCCGGCTCAGGGTCCTCCTAGGCCCAGCCCTGAGCCTGGATGCCCTTGCTTGCCCCTCCGGGTGGCCTTGTCTCACCCGCCCCGGCCCCGGCTCCTCCCACACAGGGCCCAGCTCCCAGAGCACCCCTGAGGGAGCTGAGGGTCTCTGGGGAGGTGGTCCACCCAGATGGAGCCAGTGTCCTGCCCTCTGCCTGCCCCCAGCTGACCCCGGCTGCCTCTGTGTCCAGCTGTGCTGCGGGCAGCCACGGGGCCCTGGCCGTGCACAGCATCTGCCCGCACCTGTCAGGACAGCCCGGGGGGGGGGGGCCCTGTCCATGTACAGCATCTGCCCGCACCTGTCAGGACAGCCCGGGGAGGGGGGGCTGTCCATGTACAGCATCTGCCCGCACCTGTCAGGACAGCCCGGGGGGGCCCTGTCCATGCGCAGCATCTGCCCGCACCTGTCAGGACAGCCCGGGGGGGGGGCCCTGTCCATGCACAGCATCTGCCCGCACCTGTCAGGACAGCCGGGGGGGGGGGGGCCCTGTCCATGCGCAGCATCTGCCCGCACCTGTCAGGACAGCCCGGGGGGGGGGGCCCTGTCCATGCACAGCATCTGCCCGCACCTGTCAGGACAGCCCGGGGGGGGGGGGGCCCTGTCCATGCACAGCATCTGCCCGCACCTGTCAGGACAGCCCGGGGGTGGGGGGGCCCTGTCCATGCACAGCATCTGCCCGCACCTGTCAGGACAGCCCGGGGGGGCCCTGTCCATGCACAGCATCTGCCCGCACCTGTCAGGACAGCCCGGGGGGGCCCTGTCCATGCACAGCATCTGCCCGCACCTGTCAGGACAGCCCGGGGGGGGGGGCCCTGTCCATGCGCAGCATCTGCCCGCACCTGTCAGGACAGCCCGGGGGGGCCCTGTCCATGTACAGCATCTGCCCGCACCTGTCAGGACAGCCCGGGGGGGCCCTGTCCATGCACAGCATCTGCCCGCACCTGTCAGGACAGCCCGGGGGGGGGGGGCCCTGTCCATGCACAGCATCTGCCCGCACCTGTCAGGACAGCCCGGGGGGGCCCTGTCCATGCACAGCATCTGCCCGCACCTGTCAGGACAGCCCGGGGGGGCCCTGTCCATGCACAGCATCTGCCCGCACCTGTCAGGACAGCCCGGGGGGGGGGCCCTGTCCATGCGCAGCATCTGCCCGCACCTGTCAGGACAGCCCGGGGGGGCCCTGTCCATGCACAGCATCTGCCCGCACCTGTCAGGACAGCCCGGGGGGGCCCTGTCCATGTACAGCATCTGCCCGCACCTGTCAGGACAGCCCGGGGGGGCCCTGTCCATGCACAGCATCTGCCCGCACCTGTCAGGACAGCCGGGGGGGGGGGGGCCCTGTCCATGCACAGCATCTGCCCGCACCTGTCAGGACAGCCCGGGGGGGCCCTGTCCATGCACAGCATCTGCCCGCACCTGTCAGGACAGCCCGGGGGGGGGCCCTGTCCATGTACAGCATCTGCCCGCACCTGTCAGGACAGCCGGGGGGGGGGGCCCTGTCCATGCGCAGCATCTGCCCGCACCTGTCAGGACAGCCCGGGGGGGGGGGGCCCTGGCCGCACGGCTCGCCAGCCTTATCTGTTTGCTTCTCACTCTACATCCGCTGGCAACCAGCAGTGGGCAGGGCTGACATGGCCATCGCGGCGGCCACTCCCTGCTGGTCCCTGGCTCAGGGCGCCCTGGATTTCGGCCCGGAGCCTGGGACTGCTAACATCTCCCAGGATGCTGAGGTGGGGCCGCAGGGGCCCGGGCCACCCGGGGAGCAGGGCAGCCTGGTGCAGCTCCCTCTCAGGAGCCCTGCTGCTCTCGGGTGCAGCCTGGGGCTCCCCCACGCTCCCCTGGGGTATGAGGAGGAGAGAGCACCCAGTGAGCTGGCTAGGGAGGTGCCCTGGCCCAGAGTCAGCCAGGAGGGGGTGCTGCACAGTACCCAAGGCCTCCGGCCAGCAGCACCCCTCAGGGAGGTGGGGGGTCCCAGCCAGGACCTCGCCTGATGGGAGGGGCTGCTGGGCCAGGCCTCCCTCCATGGAGGCTGCCTGGGCGGTGAGTGGGGGTCCAGACCCAGCCCGCTCCGCTCCAGAGGCCCCTCCCCACTCCTGGTCCCAGGCTGGAGCACACCTGTGCCCCGGGGCCCTGGTGAGCCTCCCCACACTGTCCGGTACCTGGTGTTTGGCCCCACCACAGGGCTAAGTGGACAAAAGGGCCCGCAGGCCCCTGACCCAGAAGGGCGTGGCAGCCGGCCTGTGCCGGCACAGTGCTGCGGCGGCTTTCCTGCTGGCTGCTCCTTCACCTGCCCCAGGCTGGGCCCCATCCCGGCCCCTCTTACGGCCACAGCCCTAACCTTCTGCCCACTTGCGGCCACACAGTGGGGCTGTGGACAGCGGTCAGCGCAAGGGTGGGGCCCGGGTCCAGGAGAGGGGCTCATGGCCTGTTCCCGGGGGGGAGGACCAGGCTTCGGGGGTGGGGGGCACTCCGCTGCCCTGGCCCAGGCACCGATAGGCCAGAGGTGGCTCAGGCAGCAAGTGGGGCCCAGGAGCTGAGGCCACCCACAGGGGCGCAGTCCTGGGGCCAGGCCCGGACTCCGCTGGCAGCATGCGGCTGGCTGGGTGGGCTGGGGGTTGTGCTGGGACTGTGCTCAGGACAAGAGCCCGACAGGCCCCGGGGCAGGGGATGAGGAGGGACCCGCAGAGCCTGGGAAGACGCATGTGGGGGTCACCAGTGACCCTGGGGGCAGGGCAGGGAGGGGTTCTGGCTGAGATGAAGCTGCAGTGTCCAGGGCTGGCGTCCACCTGGCCACACACGGGGACTCAGAGGGCCACCACTGCCGGGCCTGGGAGAGCCCGCTCTGCCCCCGGGTCTCTGGTGCCCGCCCTTTGCCCAAGCAGTGGACGCCTGCCCAGGACCTTCCTGAGACATCCGGGGTCCAGGCTGGCTCTGACGTTCACACCTTGACCGTGGGTCACTGCCACGCGCCCCTCAGCCAAGTGTCCCAGCGCCGGCGGGCACGACGGCCCCCACCACCCCCGGCTCAGCCACAGCCGCATTCCTGTTCCCAGAGCTCCCAGGGCCCAGTCCTTTGATCTGCTGGCGAGCGGTGCCAAGCCCTGGGGGGCAGCCCCACCTACTCCCCCCAGGGACGTCACACCTGACCCAGGCAGGGCCCAGCGGGACGGCCGGCGTGTCCATGGGGACCCTTCCTGACAGCCCTGCAGAGCGTGTCCACGCGGACCCTTCCTGAGTGACAGAGCCAAGGTCCAGTGCTGCCGCCCACGGTGGGAGTCAGACCCGAGCCTGCGCCTGGGCAGCCAGCAGGCGCCCGCTCCCGGCTCTCAACCCCAGGCTGAGGTCTGCCCCGCGGCCGTCCCTGCAGCCTCCTCTCACCACACTGGGCTCTGGGGCACTGCCTCACAGCCGGCCTGGGCCCTGTGGTGACCGCCATCCAGGGCAGGGGTCTGCGCTGGGTGTGAGAGTGGACAATCGCCCCTTGTCCGGCCGCAGGTTCCGTTTCGAAGGCCAGGCAGCGGGACTCGGCTCTTATCGCGGCCGCGGCCCTGAACAATGGCCACACACAGGCTTATCTCCCTGCCTGTGCGCTGTTTGCCAAGCGCCTGCAAGGGCTCCTGGGCCAAGGGACAAACAGGCCATTCACCGGAGTCCCCCCAGAAGGAGCCACTGACGGGGGTGCCGGCCACACTGCCTGGCCGCAGCCATGTACCAGCCCCGGGCAGCGGGGCCCAGACAGCCCGAGATGCCAGAGTGCACCGCATCTCACAGGAAACTCAAATGCAGCCACACACGTGCATATGCACATGCGTGTGTGGGTACACATGCTGTCACCTGCACACGTGTGATGTGTTGCAGAAATACATGTGCCCGTGCGTACACACAGACCGCGTGGACCTGTGCACTGGACACGCACCTGCACACGGTGTGTGAGCAGTGAATACACATGGACGCTGCATGCCACAAAGTGCACGTATGTACGAGCGAACTTCAAAAAGCTCCTGGAAATCGGAATTAGAAGGTAAGCTTACTTCACAAAGGCAGAGAGAGCAAGAGAGAGAGAGAGAGAGAGAGAGAGCGACGGCGGGGGGCTTCCATCAGCTGTTCACCCCCAGCCAGGGCTCTCGATCCGGTCTCCACCTGGGTCGCAGGGCCCCGGGCACCATCTCTCCTCCCAGGGTGTGCACGGACACGGAGCTGGGGCTCAACCCAGGGCGCGCGGCACGGGATGGGGCACCTGGCAGCGTCTTGTTCCCTGCACCAAACATGCAACACCCAGGCACAGTGTTCTCACAGCACGCATTGCCCGTGAACTGTTTGAGCAGACACCCACGCACACGCACATATAGATGAGGGAGCTTCCCAAAGTTCCTGGGGAAACGGAATTCAAAGACTAATTAATTTGATGTAAAAGCTTCTGATCTGAGAGGCAGAGAGACAGCGTGCGTGTCTGCACAGGCAACACACAACACGCACGCATCACCTGCCGCACACGTGGGCCCCGCATTCTGGGGTGAAGCCGCGCCCTGGCTGCACCTGCTCTGCCTTCATGGCTGGGAACCTGGACCTGGGCGGCCAGGACCCCAGGCCTGAGGTGTGGCTGGGAGCTGGGCGGTCCCACCCCGGCCCCTCTCCTCCAGGTCCCCGGGACTGCCCGACACAGCCTGAGCCCTCTGAGGGCAGCCTGGCTCCCCAGCAGCCCTGTCCGGCAGACAGGCCCCTCCTCGGCTGACCAGGCCACAGGGCCCTCTCGGTCCCGGTATCGCTGATGGCGTGGCTTCACTGGAGAGGGGCCCAGGACCCCTGCCCCTCCTGGTCCCCCCAGGTCCTGGCTGAGAAGCACCTCGGCCTCTCACCCTAGCAGGGGTGCCGCTGGGCACATCCAGGAGAAACAACCAAGACAGGGACGCCAGGGCAACAGAGCACCCAGCTGCCAGGGCCACAGCCAGCTGGGCGCCCCAGCCCTCACTCGGTTTTCTATCACTGAACCCCACGGTGAAACACAAGCCCCAGTGCACCTGCCACAGGCACAGGGGTAGGGCAGGATGGTGGCCCCCGGCCCAAGCAGCTGCAGGTGGGGCCCTGGGTCCACTGGGGGGGGGGCACAGCCCATCAGGGGAGCCCAGACTGGAGTGTGGGTATTGGGGGGTCCCTTGATCCTGACTCTGGGGTGTAGCAGAGATGCCCCAGGAGAGGGCTGCCTGAGCCTGGCCCCTGCCTCGAGGCAGACCCCGGCCGCCTGCAGGCATGCCTCCCACAGTGTCCTTGACCCCAGCCCTAGCCCTGGGGACCCTGCCATGTGCTCCCCGAGACAAGGCCTACTTGCCTCTCGATGCCATCCCCAGGGCACCATGAACAGCAGGGGGCAGAAGCTGAGAGTGCCCCCGCAGCCCTGTGGGAAACCTCCCAGAGGTGAGCAGCCCCAGGGCCCCCCACCCTGCTCCCCCACCCCCTGCTGCTCAGAAAACAGCAAGGGGGCTGCCCCCCCCCGGAGAGCACACAGCAGGGACCCCCACCCTGCAGGAGGCCTCCAGAGCAGGGGTCTCCAGGACCAGCAGGCCAGCCCGGGGCCAAAGGGCCACAGGGGCCTGGGGACACCCTCAGTGAGCTTCCCAGGCCCCCAGGGGGTGGCCTGTGATGGTCAGCGCCCCGGGACCACTCTGCACCTGCCCCCGCTACACCTCTGGAAGGTCTTTCCTCCCAGGGAGCAAACGGGGCAAGGAGGGGCCCAGCTCAAGGCCCCTCTTGGGGGTCCTGAGACCCAGGGGAGGACAAAGCTCCCTGGGGAGGCGTCCCAGCCCTCGGGGCTCCCCACAGCACCCTGCCAGCCCCACCCTTGCCCCCCAGGACAGCCCGGACTCAGGAGGTGTTCTCAGGACCCTGGGAGGTGTGTCAGCCCCTGCTGGGAGTGGGCGATAACGGGGCCGTGGCCAGTGCAGAATTTTCCAGAGGCTGGGTCCTGATAAAGCAGGGCCTGAGATCCTGTTTGGCCACCACTGCACCGGGGCTGGCGCGTGGGGCGCGGGCGGGCGCGGCAGGGGCAGGGCCGCCACCCCTATATAAGGTGCCCAGGGCCGGCCAGCCGGAGCAGCGCAGTGGCCAGGGCCGGACTGCTGGGACTCCCCGCCGCGGGCCGGGCCGAGGGGACCCCTGCGATGGGCGCCATGCTTGAACTGCGGCTGCCGCTGCTGCCGCTGCTGCTGTCCTGCGGGGCTGCCCTGCTGGCTGCCGGTGAGTGGGGCCCGCAGGCCACGCCCCAGGCCTGCCAGACACCCCCATGCCTCAGAGGCCTGCGCGTGGGAAAGTCCCTGGGCCTTCTCGCCTCGCCGACTCGCTGTCGGGCAGAGGCAGGCTAGCCCACGTGGGTGGGCGGGGGGTGGGACGGCTCTTGTCCCCCAGGGGCCACCCTGCAGCCCCCAAGGGCTGGGCACGTCTAGCACAGGGGGTGCCCAGCGGGGGCAGGTGTGGGGTCTCGGCCTCAGGGCGACCCCCAGGTGTGCAGCCCATCTCCCCCTTTCTCTCCCACAAAGCCCCTCCCCTACCACCCAGGCCAGGAGCCATGGAGGCCCCCACCCATGCCTCTCACCTGGGCAGCTCTCCACCTGCCCGGTGACGTCCCCCAGACCCGTGCCGGGCCCCTTCCTGGCAGGCCTGGAGGCAGGGGGCTGACCTCACAGCAGAGCCGGCTCCAGGTCGCTGCAGGTGCCGCTCTGGGAGGGTGGGGGTGGGCCACGGCCCAGGCCAGGGAGCAGCTGGGGTCCCCACTCTGCGATGGCCGCCTGAGCGCCGCCCTGCCAGCAAAGGCCAGCGAGCGGGGGTCAGCCCAGAGGCACGGGCGGCAGGCGGGCCGCCAAGCGTGCACGGGAACAGCGAGTCCGCCGCTGTCTCGCGGCCGTCCAGGGACTGGGAGAGGCCGGGGGTGGCGGCCAACTCCGGCCCGCAGGGCCCATGGGTCCTGGCCAAGCAGGCAGTCGAGTCCACAGCAAGCACAGAGGGTCCTGGCAGGAAGCGCAGACGCCGGCAGGGGGTGACTGGGGGCCAGGGCCGGCGCGGGCATGGGCAGGAGGACCTGTGGTGCCCGTGTTACACGGGGCGGTCTTGCTGTGGGACGCTGGCCTGGGGCCTGCTGTGCCCGACTCCCCCATGCTCACCCCAGAAGGAAAGGCCGGAGCTGGGGGTCCTGGAGGGGGACACCACCCCCCACCAGCCACCTGGGATGGGCACAGGGGCAGCCGTACAGAACACGGCCCGCAGGTCCAGTGGCTCCACAGCTGAGGCCCGTCCCCCGCTGAGAGGACGGGCAGGGGGCTCCCCTCAACCAGGGGCAGCAGGACCCCCGCGGCCGCGCCCACACTCAGGAGCAGAAGCGACCGGGGAGTTTGGGCGGGGGCCGCAGTGGGTGATGGGCAGGATGGGCCCCCGATGAGCTGAGTTCTGGGCAACGGGGCAGGGATCGCAGCAGGGTTAGGGGTCCCCCGGGGGCCTGGACAGGCAGCAGTGGCCCCAGTCGCCGCCCAGCCAGCACTGGCACAGCCTCAGGCCCCTGGGCCACAGGAAGCCTCCCTCAGGGGCTGGGAGAGAAAGCTGCGGGGGGGGGGGGCAGGTCTGTGTCCCAGCCGCCAGGCCCTGCGGTCACCGTGACCGCGCCTGAGCCGGCTGTGGGGCCTTGGCCCTCACGCGGCCTCCAGGCGGTTCAGGGAGCCCGTGAGGGAGCCGGGGAAGAGGCCAGGAAGAGGCCCGCAGAGGCAGCCTGGCCGGGCGTCGGCCCCAGCACACCCAGGCCCACCCTCCTCTCGCTTTCCTGTGGTGGGCGGGGCCTGGCGGTGCTCTCGGTGACCCTCCCTTTGCCTGGTGGACCCCAGGAGGCCTGGCGCGCCTGGGAAGTGACAGGCGCTGGCACAGGTGCCCCAGGGCCAGAAGCTGCTCCAGCCCTCCCTGCCCTGAGGCCCCGCACACAGCCCACCTCCGCTGGCCGGCCTGGGTCCTCGAAGGAATCCGCTGGCTCCGCCCGCCCGCCCCTCCCCCAGCCCCTGCCCCCCCAGCCCCTGGCCCAGCACACTGCTCTCTGCCCTTGTGTGTGTGCACACGTGTGTGTGCATGCGTGTTGCATGGACTGTGGAATGCAACAGACCCGAAACAGGAGCCCTGTGCAGGCAACGCTGAACCAGTGAGTGAGTGAACAAATGAATGAATGAATGAGAGAGAGCAGAGAGCAGGTCCCATTGGTGAGCAGCAGGACGAGAGGCGGGGCTGGGCCTGCAGGGGTGGGGGAGGGAGCCTGGGGTGGCGAACGCGGAGGGGGCCACAGGCAGTCACCAGGCCCTGGGCTGAAGCCAAGGCCCCGGCACAGATGGGCCACCCAGGGCCCAGGCCGCCATCCTAGGGCTTAGGTGGGCTGGGGGCTTCCCCAAGAGGGGTCCGGGACAGGAGCCGCCTGGGCAGGGGACACTGAGCTCCTGCCTTGCAGACCTCACGACCAGCGACGCCTCAGACCTGGCCACGGAGGGCGAGGGCGGCCAGCAGTCCCGTAAGGCAGGCCGCAGCCCGGGGATCGGGGGTGGCGGGGTGGGGGCAGGGGCCCCCTCCCACACGGCTCCCGCTCCCTCCGCAGCCGGGGACCAGGGCTGGTGCTCCACGTGGGGGGCCGGCCACTTCTCCACCTTCGACCACCACGTGTACGACTTCTCGGGGACCTGCAACTACGTCTTCGCGGCCACGTGTGCCGACGCCTCGCCCTCCTTCAGCGTCCAGCTGCGCCGGGCGCCCAACGGGAACATCTCCAGGATCATCGTGGAGCTGGGGGCCTCGGTGGTCACCGTGAACAAGGCCACCACCATCTCCGTCAAGGACGTCGGGTAGGCCGCGTGCCCGGGCGGGCAGCTGGGGCGGGGCGGGGGCGGCACTGACCACACTCGCCCCACAGGACGGTCAGCCTGCCCTACACCAGCAACGGGCTCCAGATCACCCCCTACGGCCGGAGCGTGCGCCTGGTGGCCAAGCAGCTGGAGCTGGAGCTGGTGGTCACGTGGGGGCCGGACGCCTACCTCATGGTGCGGAGACCGTCACGGCCCTGGCCAGGCCTGGAGGGAGGAGGGGGCGGGGGACAGGGAGCCTCGTCCCGCAGTGCCCAGCAGTGCCTGCCCCACAGGTCCAGGTGGAGAGGAAGTACATGGGCCAGATGTGTGGGCTGTGTGGCAACTTTGACGGAAAGGCCACCAATGAGTTTCTCAGCGAGGACGGTAGGTGGGATGGGGTCCGGGCCGGGGGAGGGGGCCGGGCCCTCTGTGGCTCGGTCCTCACGGCGCTGACCCCCAGGCAAACTCCTGGAGCCCTACAAGTACGCCGCCCTCCAGAAGCTGGACGACCCCAACGAGATCTGTGCCTATGAGGCCATCCCCAGCACCTCCGTCCTCCAGGTCACGGACGTACGTGAGACGGCCCAGACCACCCCAGCCCACCTCCCCAGTCCTCGGCGTGCAGCGGGCTGCGGGCTGTGGCCTGGGCGCCCCCGTGACCCTCTGTGGCCCTCTGCCCAGGCCCAGAACTGCACGCAGCTGCTGGACCTCGTGGCCCCCGAGTGCAGTGTCCCCAAGGAGCCCTTGGTGCTGAGCTGCCAAGTGGACATGGCCACCTGCGCCCAGCCAGGCCAGCAGAACTGCAGCTGCGCCACGCTGTCCGAGTACTCCCGCCAGTGCAGCCTGGCCGGCCAGCCCGTGCAGCGCTGGCGGGGACCCGGCCTGTGCTGTGAGTCGGGGCGGGGCCGTCGGCGTCTCCCTGGTGTGGGAGGGGCTGAGGCGGGGCCCCCTCACCGGACCCCTGTGTCCACAGCCCTGGGCCAGTGCCCCGCCAACCAGGTATACCAGGAGTGCGGCGTGGCCTGCACCAGGACCTGCTCCAACCCACAGCACAGCTGCCCCAGCCCCTGTACTGCCGGCTGCTTCTGCCCGGAAGGTGAGGGTGGGCGCGACCCCCACACCCCCGGACCACGGGGGCTGTCGGGTCTCCGCCAGGACTTCCCCCAGAGGGCCACCAGCCGCTGCAGACCCCTGGGAGAGGAGAGGGGAGGGGGGCGGGGGGCTCTGACCTTGGCAGAAGGACCCGGAGCTGCTCTGCTAGGCCCGTGCGCCAGCCAGGGAGGGGGGAGGGGGAGGGGGAGGGGCAGGGACGCCAGAAGCCCCAGGAAACCCCTGTCCCGCAGGCACGGTCCTCGATGACCTCTCCAGCAACCACACCTGCGTGCCGATCGCCCAGTGCCCCTGCATGCTCAACGGGGCGGTCCACGCCCCCGGGGAGGTCACCAGGACCGCCTGCAGGACCTGGTCAGTGCAGGGATGAGGGGAGATGGGGGGACACAGGGGGGCTCCAGCGAGTCACCAGGACCGCCTGCAGGACCTGGTCAGTGCACAGCCGGGGGGTGGGACATGGCGGGGACACAGGGGGCTCCAGCGAGGTCACCAGGACCGCCTGCGGGACCTGGTCAGTGCACAGCCGGGGGGGTGGGACATGGCGGGGACACAGGGGGCTCCAGCGAAGTTACCAGGACCGCCTGCGGGACCTGGTCAGAGCACAGCCGGGGGGTGCTCCTGTGGGCCAGCCAGAGCGGCCGTAGAATGGCTTCAGCCCCACAGACACGGGATGGGTGCTGCCCGGCTGCCCGCCTCCTCCCCACAGCCAGTGCACCATGGGCCGCTGGTCCTGCACAGAACGGCCCTGCCCCGGCCACTGCTCCCTGGAAGGAGGGTCCTTTGTCACCACGTTTGACGCCAGGCCCTACCGCTTTCACGGCACCTGCACATACATCCTCCTCCAGGTGGGGCGAGCTCCGAGGCCGGTGGGAAGGGGGCCCCCCACCCCCGTGCCTGAGCCTCCGCCTCTTCTCAGAGCCCACAGCTCCCGGACGAGGGCACCCTCATGGCCGTGTACGACAAGTCGGGCTACTCGCACTCCGAGACGTCCCTGGTCGCCGTCATCTACCTGTCCAAGCAGGTAGGGCACCAGCCTGGGCACCCCCTGGGCTCCTGCCCGCTGCCTGCCGCCCGCGGCCGCTGCTGACTCGGGCCCCCTCCCTGCAGGACAAAATCGTGATCTCGCAGGATGAGGTGATCACCAACCACGGGGACGTCAAGTGGCTGCCGTACAAGAGCCGTAGGTCCCGGGGCCTCGCCGAGCCGGGGCCGCGGAGGGGCCAGCCGGGGAGGGCGGTGGGCAGCCGGCTGAGCACGTGTCTTGCAGGCAACATCACGGTGTTCAGGCAGACGTCCACTCACCTCCAGATGGCCACCACCTTCGGGCTGGAGCTGGTCATCCAGCTGCGGCCCGTCTTCCAACTCTACGTCACCGTCGAGCCCCAGTTCCGAGGCCAGACCAGAGGTGAGCCGGCTTGACCCCCCTGTACCCCAGGGACGTGGCCAAGTGGCCGGCAGGAGAGGCAGCAGACCCCGGGCGGGGCCGGGCGCCATGGGGCAAGGCGATGGGACCGGGCGCCCCTCCCCCCTCACGGCCCCGCCTCCCAGGGCTCTGTGGCAACTTCAACGGCGACACCACGGACGACTTCACCACCAGCGTGGGCGTCGCGGAGGGCACCGCCTCCCTCTTCGTGGACTCCTGGCGAGCAGGGAACTGCCCGGCGGCCCTGGAGCGCGAGACCGACCCCTGCTCCATGAGCCAGCTCAACAGTGAGTGCCAGCCCAGCCTCCCACGCCCGGCCTCGGGCCACCTGCCCCCAGGCCCAGGGGCCAGGAGGGGACCCGAGACCCCCAGCTGGGCCTGTCGCCCCCAGAGGTGTGCGCGGAGACCCACTGCTCGGCGCTGCTGCAGACGGACGGCGTGTTCGGGAAGTGCCACGCCGTGGTCAACCCCAAGCCCTTCTACAAGGTGGGGCCCGCGGGGACGCTGGCCTGGCTGGGGCCCCCCGGGGAGGGCCGTGCCCCTCAGCCTGCTCACGCGGTGTCTCTGCCCGCAGAGGTGTGTGTACCAGGCCTGCAACTACGAGGAGACCTTCCCCCACATCTGCAGCGCGCTGGGTGACTACGCCCACGCCTGCGCCTCCCAGGGCGTCGTGCTCTGGGGCTGGAGAAGCAGCGTGGACAACTGCAGTGAGTGCGGGCGGGGGCGAGGGCGGGGGCGAGGGCGGGGTCACGGGCGGGCCCCTCCCCCGCTGCCTGACCAGCATCCCCCAGAGCAGCCCCGGCGTG
This sequence comes from Oryctolagus cuniculus, assembly GCF_051225735.1. NCBI lineage: Eukaryota > Metazoa > Chordata > Mammalia > Lagomorpha > Leporidae > Oryctolagus > Oryctolagus cuniculus. The sequence continues at coordinate 543,919 of NC_142867.1, read as the reverse complement.
GGGGCGAGGTCACGGGCAGGCCCCTCCCCCGCTGCCTCCCCGGATGCCTGACCCGCATCCCCCGCAGCCGTCCCCTGCACGGGCAACCGCACGTTCAGCTACGACAGCCAGGCCTGCAACCGCACCTGCCTGTCGCTGTCGGACCCCACGGCCGAGTGCCACGCCAGCGCCGTGCCCGTGGACGGCTGCAACTGCCCCCAGGGCACCTACCTGAACCACAAGGCGGAGTGCGTGCGCAAGGCCCAGTGCCCCTGCCTGCTGGAGAGCAACAAGTTCCTCCTGGCCGAGCAGTCCACCGTGGTCAACGGGGCCATCTGGTGAGCGGTCGGGCAGGGGAGGGGCCGGGCCGGGGAGGGGCCGCTGCGGGGCTCACGTGGCCTCTCTCTTGCAGCTACTGCCTCAGCGGACGGCTGAGCTGCCCGGGGCAGCCACAGATGCTGCTGGGTACGTAAACAGGCAAGGCTGCAGACCTGGGCTCTCGGTGCCCTCGGCCTGCCCTGAGCCGGCCTCGCCCCCGCCCCGCCTCTCCCACAGCTTCCTGCCCGGCCCCCAAGACCTTGGAGACCTGCAGCCAGACCTCCGAGAACAAGTACGGGGCGGCGTGCGCCCCCACCTGCCAGATGCTGGCCACCGGCATCGCCTGTGTAAGGGGCGTAGGAGCAGGACCTGCCCGGGGCCACTCCCTCTCTCTGGCCATCTTCCCTCTGTCCCCACGGCTGGTGCCCAGCGCGGGTGGGCGGTCACGGGTGGCCCGGAGGCCAGGCAGCCGGGGGCGGATGCTTGTCCTGGAGTCCTACGCACAGCTCCCTGTGGGAGTGGCGGCCATCAGCGCCCCAACCTGCTGCCTGTGGGAGGGGGAGCCTTGCTAAGCAAAGCCCAGCTGCCCACAGAGACCCCCGAGCCAGGTGGACACAGCGGGAGGGGCCTGGGGCCGGGGAGGACAGCAGCAGGCTGACCCCAGCTCCCCTCAGGTGCCCACCAAGTGCGAATCCGGGTGTGTCTGTGCCGAGGGGCTCTATGAAGACGCTAACGGGCAGTGTGTGCCCCCCGAGGAGTGCCCCTGTGAGTTTGCTGGGGTCTCCTACCCCGGGGGTGCCGAGCTCCACACCGACTGCAAGACCTGGTGAGCTGCAGCCTCGCCCTGCCGTCCAGGGCCACTGGGCGGGGGCGCGGGGGGGGGGGGGCTGCACTGGTGTCCAGGCGCTGAGGGTGTCCTGGAGGACGGGTGCCCTGCAGCCCCCACGAGCCCACCCCGCCTTCCGTGCAGCACCTGCTCTAAGGGGAAGTGGACGTGCCAGCAGAGCGCCCACTGCCCGTCCACCTGCGCCCTCTACGGGGAGGGTCACATGGTCACTTTCGACGGACAGCGCTTTGTGTTTGATGGCAGCTGCGAGTACATCTTGGCCACGGTAGCCGGCGGTGGGGGAAGGGCTCAGGAGTCTGGTGGGGGGGTGGCCTCAGGGGGCTCCCCCTCACCGTCCCTCCCCGCAGGACGGCTGCGGAGCCAACGACTCCCGGCCCACCTTCAAGATCCTGACCGAGAACGTCGTCTGTGGCAAGTCGGGAGTCACCTGCTCCCGCGCCGTAAAGATCTTCCTGGGGGTGAGTGGCCGCGGGAGGGGCCCCGGGCCTGTCCCTGCTGAGCAGCCCCCCTCACCTGTAGGGCCGGGGCTGCCTGTGCCCTGGCTACAGGATGCCCTCTGGGCTCAGGACAGGGGCCTGGCCGTGGAGCACCCTCAGCCCTTGGCCAGGCTCCCGGGCCCCAGAGCTGGCCCACAGCAGGTGCCCAGCCCTGCCCCAGAGAGCTCGGTTCTGGGCAGGGGGCGGGACGGGGGGCGGTGCTGGTGGCAGAACCAGGGCCCGGGACTGGGGAAGTGGGCAGGCGGGCAGCCTGGTGACGGCCCCGCCCCCGCAGGACCTGTCCATCACACTAGCAGACAGAAACTACACGGTCAGCGGGGAAGACCCCTCCGTGTACTTCCGAGTGAAGCCCAGCTCCCTGAGCCTGACCCTGGACCTGGGCCTGCCCGGCAAGTACAACCTGACGCTGGTCTGGAACAAGCACATGGCCGTGTACATCACGATCGAGCGCGTGTCCCAGGTACCCGCGCGGCCCGGGCGCCCCCCTCGGCCACCCCGCTGGCCGGGGCCGCCCACCGAGCCCCGCCTGCCCCCCCCACCCCAGGACGCGCTCTGCGGCTTGTGCGGCAACTACAACGGCAACATGAAGGACGACTTCGAGACGCGCAGCCAGTACGTGGCGTCCGACGAGCTGGAGTTCGTGAACTCGTGGAAGGAGAGCCCGCTGTGCGGCAACCTGCGTGCCGTGGCCGAGCCCTGCAGCACCAACAGCTTCCGCCTGGCCTGGGCCGAGCGCAAGTGCAGCATCATCAACAGCCAGACCTTCGCCGCCTGCCACAGCAAGGTGGGCCCGGGAGGGCGTGCTGCAGGCTCCAGGCCTGCTTGGGGTGGCCCCGCCCCACGGCCCCCCAGAACAGTCCCTGAAAGGACCGAAAGGAGGGAACACCCCTTGGAGCCGGGGGGCGCCCCATGGCGGCACGGCCAGTGCAAAGGCCCCGAGGCAGGGACCCACTCCGCGTGCCTCCCGAAGCTCCGGGCAAGGGTGTGGTGGGGAGGGGGGCTGTGGGGTCGGCAACACCGTGACCCCAGCTAGGGGTCTGTGGTAGCACGAACCCGGATCAGAACCCCTCCCTCGGCAGCCCCCGGCCTGGGGCCCGCGGCCTGGCTTCCAGTCACGGTTCTGGTTCCCACGTGGTGGACAGGCACACAGGGTCGGGGCGCCGAGCCCTCAGGGCAGCCAGAGGCTGACTGGCACTCCCTGCCCTGCCAGGTGTACCGCATGCCCTACTACGAGGCCTGTGTGCGAGACACGTGCGGGTGCGACACAGGGGGGGACTGTGAGTGTCTCTGTGACGCTGTCGCTGCCTACGCCAAGGCCTGCCTGGACAAGGGCGTGTGTGTGGACTGGAGGGCCCCAGACTTCTGCCGTGAGTGTCTGGCACCTGCCCGGCCCAGGGCTGCCCCCACCCCGAGCCGCACCTCCCTGTGGCTGGTCTGGGTTGGGGTTGGGGTGGGGTAGGGGCGGGGCCGGGGCCAGGCCAGGGGCGGGGACTCAGAGGTCCCTCCCTGTGGCTTGCCCTGGTTGGGGTCCCCGTTGGGGTCGGGTTGGGGCCCAGCCCAGGCCCCGCCAACTCACTCATGCCCTCCTCTCTCCCAGCGATCTACTGTGACTTCTACAACACGCACACGCAGGTCGACGGCAACGAGTACCAGTACACGCAAGAGGCCAACTGCACCTGGCACTACCAGCCCTGCCTGTGCCCCGGCCAGCTGCAGAGCTTCCCGGAAACCAACATCGAAGGTTGCGGCGGCAGGGACGGGCTGGGGGGCAGGGCACCCCTCCCATCATGCACAGCGTGCTCACTCCATCACACACTCCCGCCCTGCACACACACTCATTCTCACACTCCCCCAGTCACACACGCAGGCTCTCAGCATTCACTCACACACCCACTGTGACATCCATCGCAAGCACCCCCTCCCTCACACGCACACACACGTAACTCACATGCACTCCCTCCCTCACACGCACACACATGTACACTCACACGCACACACACATGTACACACACATACCCACATGCACACACATGTACACTCACATGCACTCCCTCCCTCACACGCACACTCACACACACACACGTACACTCACACACACACTCCCTCACACGCACACACACGTACACTCACACATACCCACATGCACACACACATGTACACTCACATGCACTCCCTCCTTCACACGCACACACACATACCCACACACACACATGTACACTCACACATACCCACACTCACATGTACACTCAACACGTATTCCCTCACATGCACACACACCCACATGCACACTCCCTCACGTATACACATGTACACTCACATACCCCCACACACACTCACATATACACTCACTTGTATTCCCTCCCTCACACACACTCCCTCACACACACTCCCTCACACGCACACACACATGTACACTCACACCCACACATGCACACGTATTCACCCACATGCACATTCACATGTACACACATGTACTCCTTCCCTCACACGTACCCACTTCCTCATACACACACACAGCCTCACATGCACACTCCCTCACATGCACACACACATGTACACTCACACGTACTCACTCACCCACACACGTGTACACTCACATGTATTCCCTTCCTCACAAGCACACACACTCCCTTAGCAGACATGTCCTGATCCCCCGTGTGCAGTTGGTCATGTGGGTCGGGGTCAGGGGCGTGACCATGCAGTAAACTAGAGGCCCTGTCTTCGGAGAGATGCCTGCAAACAAATCGAGTCTCAGCTGAGAGGAATGGGAGCTGCCCTGTCCAGCTGGGAGGCACAGGGAGGCCTCCATGGGAACCACACCTCTGGGCAGGGACTTGAAGGAGGCAAGTGGGGGCACAGGGCGGCGAGGGTGAGGGCTGCAGCAGGCCCTGAGGAGCCGACTGTGCTCCAAGCTCCCAGACAGGGGGTGGGCGTGGACGGACCATGGAGGGACCCTGCGCAGAGGAGGCCCGGTGGCAGGGACAGCAGCAGGGATGGGGAACTTGGGCCTGGCTCCGAGACCTTGAGAGGAGGGGGCCTGGCGTCTGCAGCCCTCAGAATGCACTGATGGACAGGATGGACCGGGCAGGGCAGGCCTCTGGGTGGTGCGCAAGGAGCCTGTTTGGCTCTCAGGAGGTGCCCTAACCAGCCCAAGAAGCCATAGACGGGGGTCCTCTGTCTGTGGCCCAGGGGACAGCAGGGCTGCCATGTTCCAGGAATCACAGGTTGCCATGGACTGAAACCCACTCTGGCCAGGCCAGCAAGGAGAGGGGAGTGGACGGAGAAGGGAAGGGGTGTGGCCCGAGGGAGGCCTGGGTGGGCAAGGGGGCCAGGTGGGGCCACTGGAGTGGGGAGGCGTGCTGGAGGCAGACAGCCGTGGGGATCCCAGCAGGGCCATCTCAGAGGCACCCTGGGGGGAGGGGGCGGCTGGGCGGGGCCCTGACCATGCCTGGTGCTTCCCCACCCTAGGCTGCTACAACTGCTCCCAGGACGAGTACTTCGACCACAACGAGGGGACCTGTGTGCCGTGCGGTAAATCCAGCCAGCTGACCCAAGGGCCCCGCCCCCACGCAGGCAGAAAGTGGGTGCTTGTGCACCCCCACAAGGCCCCTACAGGCCTCTGGGGCCTGCACCCCTAGGCTCACGGCCTCCAGCTGGACAGCAGAGCATGGAACCCCATCAGCCACCAGCTCCTCTCCTCCCCTGGCCTCAGCGAGAGGCCACCAGGGTGGGCAGGTTTTTGGGGTGCGAATGGGAGGGCTCTGGAGTCTGGATACGGCCCTGAACCCCCAGGGCCACAATACCCTGAGATGGCAGCCTCTCCCCCCACAGCCTGTGTCAGCCAAGGGTGGCAGGGCGTGCAGGTGGGGAGGTGGACAGGGCGTGCAGGTGGGGAGGTGCAGGCTGGGCCCTTGCCAGGGGCCCCAGCCTTGGTGCCCTGACCATGGGGAGCACCTTGAACTCCTTAGGGCCCCAGGGGAGCTCACCGCGCTCTCTTCTTGCAGTGCCGCTGTCCACCACGCCTACCACATCACCGTCCACCACGCCGCCATCCACCATGCCTCTGTCTACCACGCCCACGACGCTGCCGCCCACCACAGGTGACACTGACCCTCTCCCCAGGGCTCTCCCAAGGGTCAGCCAGGCAGGTGCAGGGAGGGCAGGATGCAGGACAGAAACAGCAACCCTGCGAGGTCAGGCTCCGGGCCAGGACGGGTTCACCGGCCTCACCAGGCACACAGTCCAGGGCCTGAGGACAGGGAGTGCGGGCCAGTGCCTGCCCCATACCACAGCACGTCTGTCCGCTCGGGCTCATCACCCACCCCAACGCCCAGCCTTCCGGGCACAGCCTGGGCCTCTCCCCCACAGACGTAGGGATCCACTCGAGCCCCTGGACCACACCCACGCCCTCCTCAGGAGGTGACACAGAGGGGCCCCTGCAGGCCCTGGCAGGGGCGCAACTGGGGAAGCTCCTGGGACATCTGAAACACACAAGCAGGCCCAAGTGTGGACCCCTCCCAGCAGCCTTGCACTTGTCTGGGGGACTCTAGGGGCCCCTCCCTGCAGCCTTATGGACTCCACACAGCCCAGGGACACGAGAGGGGATAGGGCATTGGTCCACATCAGCCGAGGAAGGGTAGGGGGCCTGGGGCAGCCCACACAACCTGTGGGCACGACTCCTGCGCCAGGCCACCGAGGCCGGGCAGGCAGCAGCAGGACACGACGGTCAGCCCAGGGAACTGAGAGGCAGCGGTCTCAACACTAACTGGACAGTGAAAATGGACAGAAAAGGGGTGTGAGGCTGGCGGGGCTACACACACGCACACATGACTCAGCCAGCACACAAGAGCCACCACCCTGCTACTCCCAACAGCCACGCCGCGACACACAGTGACACAGGCCACGAGCCTGCCGCAGGCATCCTCCCCGAGACCTGCCACCAGCTCCACAGCACAGCACACAGCGCGCACCACGGACACGGCACCGAGCCCCGCACAGACGGCGACCACTCCCATGCAGGGTGAGTCACAGGCAGGCGGGAGGGCACACAGCGCAGCCCCAGGGATGGCTCTGGACAGCAGACACGGCGAGCAGACGCAGGCCCACAGGCGCTCACGAAGCACCCAGGCCAGCAGTGTGCACAGGTCGAGCACCACAGGCCCCGGGCAGCGCTCAAGAACCCCAGGGCTCTGTGACAGGAACGCTCGCCAGGGCACCAGAGGCCGGGGAACAAGGGGGAGGGACGGGGAGAAGAGGCTGGGCAGGCAGGAGAGGAACGAGCACAGCGGACGGCAAGCGGGGACCCCAGAGGTAACGACTGACCCACCTGCTTCCCCCAGCAAACTCCACACAGCAAACCCCAGAGACAACCGCCAGCCACAGGACAACGAGCACAAATCCAACTCCCGCCCCCAGCACCGGGCCATCCTCAACCACACACGAAACAGGAACCGTCACACATCCCACACAAACGCCAAAGACCACAGAGAGAACACCATACACAGAACCCACGACCAGTCCCACCATCACCGCAGATACCACCACCAGGGCCACAACCACAACCTCAACCAGCACCACCACCGCAGGCACCAAGAACACGTTGCCAGTGGCGACGGCGACCACAGAGACACAGAGTTCCCACAGCACAGCCACGACCGCGGTCTCTGCAAGGTCAACCCCTGCTTCCACACCGCACCACCAATCCACACCAGCGCCACCTACCACGGCCACAACCAGTACAGCAGTCCCCACGCCCACCACCACCGCGCCCCCTACTACCACCCTTAAGCCAACTCGCCCCCCACAAACAGTGCCAGTCTCCATTGCCACCACCACACTGACCACCCAGGCTCCTACTTCTCTCAGCACTGCCAGGACTTCTGTCTCTGTGGTGTCAACCCCATCCCACACATCTCCCGAACAACCGACCACAGCCCCACCTACCACCTCCACCACCACCACCACCACCACCAGCAGCAGCACAGCCCCAACAGCCACCACCAGAGAGACTGTCTCTCTCACCACCCTCACCACCTCGTCTGTACCCAGCAGTCCTCACACTTCCTTCACAACCCCATCCCGCACCACCGTCCATGCCTCTACCACCGCACACACCACGGTTCTCCCGACATCAACACCTGTCCAGTCCACCAGCACGCTTCCTACATCCTCAAGCCAGGAGACCTCACTGCCCACAAGTTCTCCCTCGCTGTCCACTGCTTCGGTCACGACCACCTCTCACGAGCTGACCACTCCGACAGCACCAGAGACCACCTCATCCCCATACACCCCCACGCCCACCACCCCCACGCCCCCTACTACCACCCTTAAGCCAACTCGCCCCCCACATTCAGTGCCAGTCTCCACTGCCACCACCACACTGACCACCCAGGCTCCTACTTCTCTCAGCACTGCCAGGACTTCTGTCTCTGTGGTGTCAACCCCATCCCACACATCTCCCGAACAACCGACCACAGCCCCACCTACCACCTCCACCACCACCACCACCACCACCAGCAGCAGCACAGCCCCAACAGCCACCACCAGAGAGACTGTCTCTCTCACCACCCTCACCACCTCGTCTGTACCCAGCAGTCCTCACACTTCCTTCACAACCCCATCCCGCACCACCGTCCATGCCTCTACCACCGCACACACCACGGTTCTCCCGACATCAACACCCGTCCAGTCCACCAGCACGCTTCCTACATCCTCAAGCCAGGAGACCTCACTGCCCACAAGTTCTCCCTCGCTGTCCACTGCTTCGGTCACGACCACCTCTCGCGAGCTGACCACTCCGACAGCACCAGAGACCACCTCATCCCCATACACCCCCACGCCCACCACCACCACGCCCCCTACTACCACCCTTAAGCCAACTCGCCCCCCACATTCAGTGCCAGTCTCCACTGCCACCACCACACTGACCACCCAGGCTCCTACTTCTCTCAGCACTGCCAGGACTTCTGTCTCTGTGGTGTCAACCCCATCCCACACATCTCCCGAACAACCGACCACAGCCCCACCTACCACCTCCACCACCACCACCACCACCAGCAGCAGCACAGCCCCAACAGCCACCACCAGAGAGACTGTCTCTCTCACCACACTCACCACCTCGTCTGTACCCAGCAGTCCTCACACTTCCTTCACAACCCCATCCCGCACCACCGTCCATGCCTCTACCACCGCACACACCACGGTTCTCCCGACATCAACACCTGTCCAGTCCACCAGCACGCTTCCTACATCCTCAAGCCAGGAGACCTCACTGCCCACAAGTTCTCCCTCGCTGTCCACTGCTTCGGTCACGACCACCTCTCACGAGCTGACCACTCCGACAGCACCAGAGACCACCTCATCCCCATACACCCCCACGCCCACCACCCCCACGCCCCCTACTACCACCCTTAAGCCAACTCGCCCCCCACATTCAGTGCCAGTCTCCACTGCCACCACCACACTGACCACCCAGGCTCCTACTTCTCTCAGCACTGCCAGGACTTCTGTCTCTGTGGTGTCAACCCCATCCCACACATCTCCCGAACAACCGACCACAGCCCCACCTACCACCTCCACCACCACCACCACCACCACCAGCAGCACAGCCCCAACAGCCACCACCAGAGAGACTGTCTCTCTCACCACCCTCACCACCTCGTCTGTACCCAGCAGTCCTCACACTTCCTTCACAACCCCATCCCGCACCACCGTCCATGCCTCTACCACCGCACACACCACGGTTCTCCCGACATCAACACCCGTCCAGTCCACCAGCACGCTTCCTACATCCTCAAGCCAGGAGACCTCACTGCCCACAAGTTCTCCCTCACTGTCCACTGCTTCGGTCACGACCACCTCTCACGAGCTGACCACTCCGACAGCACCAGAGACCACCTCATCCCCATACACCCCCACGCCCCCTACTACCACCCTTAAGCCAACTCGCCCCCCACAAACAGTGCCAGTCTCCACTGCCACCACCACACTGACCACCCAGGCTCCTACTTCTCTCAGCACTGCCAGGACTTCTGTCTCTGTGGTGTCAACCCCATCCCACACATCTCCCGAACAACCGACCACAGCCCCACCTACCACCTCCACCACCACCACCACCACCACCAGCAGCAGCACAGCCCCAACAGCCACCACCAGAGAGACTGTCTCTCTCACCACCCTCACCACCTCGTCTGTACCCAGCAGTCCTCACACTTCCTTCACAACCCCATCCCGCACCACCGTCCATGCCTCTACCACCGCACACACCACGGTTCTCCCGACATCAACACCCGTCCAGTCCACCAGCACGCTTCCTACATCCTCAAGCCAGGAGACCTCACTGCCCACAAGTTCTCCCTCGCTGTCCACTGCTTCGGTCACGACCACCTCTCACGAGCTGACCACTCCGACAGCACCAGAGACCACCTCATCCCCATACACCCCCACGCCCCCTACTACCACCCTTAAGCCAACTCGCCCCCCACAAACAGTGCCAGTCTCCACTGCCACCACCACACTGACCACCCAGGCTCCTACTTCTCTCAGCACTGCCAGGACTTCTGTCTCTGTGGTGTCAACCCCATCCCACACATCTCCCGAACAACCGACCACAGCCCCACCTACCACCTCCACCACCACCACCACCACCACCACCAGCACAGCCCCAACAGCCACCACCAGAGAGACTGTCTCTCTCACCACCCTCACCACCTCGTCTGTACCCAGCAGTCCTCACACTTCCTTCACAACCCCATCCCGCACCACCGTCCATGCCTCTACCACCGCACACACCACGGTTCTCCCGACATCAACACCCGTCCAGTCCACCAGCACGCTTCCTACATCCTCAAGCCAGGAGACCTCACTGCCCACAAGTTCTCCCTCGCTGTCCACTGCTTCGGTCACGACCACCTCTCGCGAGCTGACCACTCCGACAGCACCAGAGACCACCTCATCCCCATACACCCCCACGCCCACCACCACCACGCCCCCTACTACCACCCTTAAGCCAACTCGCCCCCCACAAACAGTGCCAGTCTCCACTGCCACCACCACACTGACCACCCAGGCTCCTACTTCTCTCAGCACTGCCAGGACTTCTGTCTCTGTGGTGTCAACCCCATCCCACACATCTCCCGAACAACCGACCACAGCCCCACCTACCACCTCCACCACCACCACCACCACCAGCAGCAGCACAGCCCCAACAGCCACCACCAGAGAGACTGTCTCTCTCACCACCCTCACCACCTCGTCTGTACCCAGCAGTCCTCACACTTCCTTCACAACCCCATCCCGCACCACCGTCCATGCCTCTACCACCGCACACACCACGGTTCTCCCGACATCAACACCCGTCCAGTCCACCAGCACGCTTCCTACATCCTCAAGCCAGGAGACCTCACTGCCCACAAGTTCTCCCTCGCTGTCCACTGCTTCGGTCACGACCACCTCTCACGAGCTGACCACTCCGACAGCACCAGAGACCACCTCATCCCCATACACCCCCACGCCCCCTACTACCACCCTTAAGCCAACTCGCCCCCCACAAACAGTGCCAGTCTCCACTGCCACCACCACACTGACCACCCAGGCTCCTACTTCTCTCAGCACTGCCAGGACTTCTGTCTCTGTGGTGTCAACCCCATCCCACACATCTCCCGAACAACCGACCACAGCCCCACCTACCACCTCCACCACCACCACCACCACCAGCAGCAGCACAGCCCCAACAGCCACCACCAGAGAGACTGTCTCTCTCACCACCCTCACCACCTCGTCTGTACCCAGCAGTCCTCACACTTCCTTCACAACCCCATCCCGCACCACCGTCCATGCCTCTACCACCGCACACACCACGGTTCTCCCGACATCAACACCCGTCCAGTCCACCAGCACGCTTCCTACATCCTCAAGCCAGGAGACCTCACTGCCCACAAGTTCTCCCTCGCTGTCCACTGCTTCGGTCACGACCACCTCTCGCGAGCTGACCACTCCGACAGCACCAGAGACCACCTCATCCCCATACACCCCCACGCCCACCACCCCCACGCCCCCTACTACCACCCTTAAGCCAACTCGCCCCCCACAAACAGTGCCAGTCTCCACTGCCACCACCACACTGACCACCCAGGCTCCTACTTCTCTCAGCACTGCCAGGACTTCTGTCTCTGTGGTGTCAACCCCATCCCACACATCTCCCGAACAACCGACCACAGCCCCACCTACCACCTCCACCACCACCACCACCACCAGCAGCAGCACAGCCCCAACAGCCACCACCAGAGAGACTGTCTCTCTCACCACCCTCACCACCTCGTCTGTACCCAGCAGTCCTCACACTTCCTTCACAACCCCATCCCGCACCACCGTCCATGCCTCTACCACCGCACACACCACGGTTCTCCCGACATCAACACCCGTCCAGTCCACCAGCACACTTCCTACATCCTCAAGCCAGGAGACCTCACTGCCCACAAGTTCTCCCTCGCTGTCCACTGCTTCGGTCACGACCACCTCTCGCGAGCTGACCACTCCGACAGCACCAGAGACCACCTCATCCCCATACACCCCCACGCCCACCACCCCCACGCCCCCTACTACCACCCTTAAGCCAACTCGCCCCCCACATTCAGTGCCAGTCTCCACTGCCACCACCACACTGACCACCCAGGCTCCTACTTCTCTCAGCACTGCCAGGACTTCTGTCTCTGTGGTGTCAACCCCATCCCACACATCTCCCGAACAACCGACCACAGCCCCACCTACCACCTCCACCACCACCACCACCACCACCAGCAGCAGCACAGCCCCAACAGCCACCACCAGAGAGACTGTCTCTCTCACCACCCTCACCACCTCGTCTGTACCCAGCAGTCCTCACACTTCCTTCACAACCCCATCCCGCACCACCGTCCATGCCTCTACCACCGCACACACCACGGTTCTCCCGACATCAACACCCGTCCAGTCCACCAGCACGCTTCCTACATCCTCAAGCCAGGAGACCTCACTGCCCACAAGTTCTCCCTCGCTGTCCACTGCTTCGGTCACGACCACCTCTCGCGAGCTGACCACTCCGACAGCACCAGAGACCACCTCATCCCCATACACCCCCACGCCCCCTACTACCACCCTTAAGCCAACTCGCCCCCCACATTCAGTGCCAGTCTCCACTGCCACCACCACACTGACCACCCAGGCTCCTACTTCTCTCAGCACTGCCAGGACTTCTGTCTCTGTGGTGTCAACCCCATCCCACACATCTCCCGAACAACCGACCACAGCCCCACCTACCACCTCCACCACCACCACCACCACCAGCAGCAGCACAGCCCCAACAGCCACCACCAGAGAGACTGTCTCTCTCACCACCCTCACCACCTCGTCTGTACCCAGCAGTCCTCACACTTCCTTCACAACCCCATCCCGCACCACCGTCCATGCCTCTACCACCGCACACACCACGGTTCTCCCGACATCAACACCCGTCCAGTCCACCAGCACGCTTCCTACATCCTCAAGCCAGGAGACCTCACTGCCCACAAGTTCTCCCTCGCTGTCCACTGCTTCGGTCACGACCACCTCTCACGAGCTGACCACTCCGACAGCACCAGAGACCACCTCATCCCCATACACCCCCACGCCCCCTACTACCACCCTTAAGCCAACTCGCCCCCCACAAACAGTGCCAGTCTCCACTGCCACCACCACACTGACCACCCAGGCTCCTACTTCTCTCAGCACTGCCAGGACTTCTGTCTCTGTGGTGTCAACCCCATCCCACACATCTCCCGAACAACCGACCACAGCCCCACCTACCACCTCCACCACCACCACCACCACCAGCAGCAGCACAGCCCCAACAGCCACCACCAGAGAGACTGTCTCTCTCACCACCCTCACCACCTCGTCTGTACCCAGCAGTCCTCACACTTCCTTCACAACCCCATCCCGCACCACCGTCCATGCCTCTACCACCGCACACACCACGGTTCTCCCGACATCAACACCCGTCCAGTCCACCAGCACGCTTCCTACATCCTCAAGCCAGGAGACCTCACTGCCCACAAGTTCTCCCTCGCTGTCCACTGCTTCGGTCACGACCACCTCTCGCGAGCTGACCACTCCGACAGCACCAGAGACCACCTCATCCCCATACACCCCCACGCCCACCACCACCACGCCCCCTACTACCACCCTTAAGCCAACTCGCCCCCCACAAACAGTGCCAGTCTCCACTGCCACCACCACACTGACCACCCAGGCTCCTACTTCTCTCAGCACTGCCAGGACTTCTGTCTCTGTGGTGTCAACCCCATCCCACACATCTCCCGAACAACCGACCACAGCCCCACCTACCACCTCCACCACCACCACCACCACCAGCAGCAGCACAGCCCCAACAGCCACCACCAGAGAGACTGTCTCTCTCACCACCCTCACCACCTCGTCTGTACCCAGCAGTCCTCACACTTCCTTCACAACCCCATCCCGCACCACCGTCCATGCCTCTACCACCGCACACACCACGGTTCTCCCGACATCAACACCCGTCCAGTCCACCAGCACGCTTCCTACATCCTCAAGCCAGGAGACCTCACTGCCCACAAGTTCTCCCTCGCTGTCCACTGCTTCGGTCACGACCACCTCTCGCGAGCTGACCACTCCGACAGCACCAGAGACCACCTCATCCCCATACACCCCCACGCCCACCACCACCACGCCCCCTACTACCACCCTTAAGCCAACTCGCCCCCCACATTCAGTACCAGTCTCCACTGCCACCACCACACTGACCACCCAGGCTCCTACTTCTCTCAGCACTGCCAGGACTTCTGTCTCTGTGGTGTCAACCCCATCCCACACATCTCCCGAACAACCGACCACAGCCCCACCTACCACCTCCACCACCACCACCACCACCAGCAGCAGCACAGCCCCAACAGCCACCACCAGAGAGACTGTCTCTCTCACCACCCTCACCACCTCGTCTGTACCCAGCAGTCCTCACACTTCCTTCACAACCCCATCCCGCACCACCGTCCATGCCTCTACCACCGCACACACCACGGTTCTCCCGACATCAACACCCGTCCAGTCCACCAGCACGCTTCCTACATCCTCAAGCCAGGAGACCTCACTGCCCACAAGTTCTCCCTCGCTGTCCACTGCTTCGGTCACGACCACCTCTCACGAGCTGACCACTCCGACAGCACCAGAGACCACCTCATCCCCATACACCCCCACGCCCACCACCCCCACGCCCCCTACTACCACCCTTAAGCCAACTCGCCCCCCACATTCAGTGCCAGTCTCCACTGCCACCACCACACTGACCACCCAGGCTCCTACTTCTCTCAGCACTGCCAGGACTTCTGTCTCTGTGGTGTCAACCCCATCCCACACATCTCCCGAACAACCGACCACAGCCCCACCTACCACCTCCACCACCACCACCACCACCAGCAGCAGCACAGCCCCAACAGCCACCACCAGAGAGACTGTCTCTCTCACCACCCTCACCACCTCGTCTGTACCCAGCAGTCCTCACACTTCCTTCACAACCCCATCCCGCACCACCGTCCATGCCTCTACCACCGCACACACCACGGTTCTCCCGACATCAACACCCGTCCAGTCCACCAGCACGCTTCCTACATCCTCAAGCCAGGAGACCTCACTGCCCACAAGTTCTCCCTCGCTGTCCACTGCTTCGGTCACGACCACCTCTCACGAGCTGACCACTCCGACAGCACCAGAGACCACCTCATCCCCATACACCCCCACGCCCCCTACTACCACCCTTAAGCCAACTCGCCCCCCACAAACAGTGCCAGTCTCCACTGCCACCACCACACTGACCACCCAGGCTCCTACTTCTCTCAGCACTGCCAGGACTTCTGTCTCTGTGGTGTCAACCCCATCCCACACATCTCCCGAACAACCGACCACAGCCCCACCTACCACCTCCACCACCACCACCACCACCAGCAGCAGCACAGCCCCAACAGCCACCACCAGAGAGACTGTCTCTCTCACCACCCTCACCACCTCGTCTGTACCCAGCAGTCCTCACACTTCCTTCACAACCCCATCCCGCACCACCGTCCATGCCTCTACCACCGCACACACCACGGTTCTCCCGACATCAACACCCGTCCAGTCCACCAGCACGCTTCCTACATCCTCAAGCCAGGAGACCTCACTGCCCACAAGTTCTCCCTCGCTGTCCACTGCTTCGGTCACGACCACCTCTCACGAGCTGACCACTCCGACAGCACCAGAGACCACCTCATCCCCATACACCCCCATGCCCACCACCCCCACGCCCCCTACTACCACCCTTAAGCCAACTCGCCCCCCACATTCAGTGCCAGTCTCCACTGCCACCACCACACTGACCACCCAGGCTCCTACTTCTCTCAGCACTGCCAGGACTTCTGTCTCTGTGGTGTCAACCCCATCCCACACATCTCCCGAACAACCGACCACAGCCCCACCTACCACCTCCACCACCACCACCACCACCACCAGCAGCACAGCCCCAACAGCCACCACCAGAGAGACTGTCTCTCTCACCACCCTCACCACCTCGTCTGTACCCAGCAGTCCTCACACTTCCTTCACAACCCCATCCCGCACCACCGTCCATGCCTCTACCACCGCACACACCACGGTTCTCCCGACATCAACACCCGTCCAGTCCACCAGCACGCTTCCTACATCCTCAAGCCAGGAGACCTCACTGCCCACAAGTTCTCCCTCGCTGTCCACTGCTTCGGTCACGACCACCTCTCACGAGCTGACCACTCCGACAGCACCAGAGACCACCTCATCCCCATACACCCCCACGCCCACCACCACCACGCCCCCTACTACCACCCTTAAGCCAACTCGCCCCCCACAAACAGTGCCAGTCTCCACTGCCACCACCACACTGACCACCCAGGCTCCTACTTCTCTCAGCACTGCCAGGACTTCTGTCTCTGTGGTGTCAACCCCATCCCACACATCTCCCGAACAACCGACCACAGCCCCACCTACCACCTCCACCACCACCACCACCACCAGCAGCAGCACAGCCCCAACAGCCACCACCAGAGAGACTGTCTCTCTCACCACCCTCACCACCTCGTCTGTACCCAGCAGTCCTCACACTTCCTTCACAACCCCATCCCGCACCACCGTCCATGCCTCTACCACCGCACACACCACGGTTCTCCCGACATCAACACCCGTCCAGTCCACCAGCACGCTTCCTACATCCTCAAGCCAGGAGACCTCACTGCCCACAAGTTCTCCCTCGCTGTCCACTGCTTCGGTCACGACCACCTCTCACGAGCTGACCACTCCGACAGCACCAGAGACCACCTCATCCCCATACACCCCCACGCCCACCACCCCCACGCCCCCTACTACCACCCTTAAGCCAACTCGCCCCCCACATTCAGTGCCAGTCTCCACTGCCACCACCACACTGACCACCCAGGCTCCTACTTCTCTCAGCACTGCCAGGACTTCTGTCTCTGTGGTGTCAACCCCATCCCACACATCTCCCGAACAACCGACCACAGCCCCACCTACCACCTCCACCACCACCACCACCACCACCAGCAGCAGCACAGCCCCAACAGCCACCACCAGAGAGACTGTCTCTCTCACCACCCTCACCACCTCGTCTGTACCCAGCAGTCCTCACACTTCCTTCACAACCCCATCCCGCACCACCGTCCATGCCTCTACCACCGCACACACCACGGTTCTCCCGACATCAACACCCGTCCAGTCCACCAGCACGCTTCCTACATCCTCAAGCCAGGAGACCTCACTGCCCACAAGTTCTCCCTCGCTGTCCACTGCTTCGGTCACGACCACCTCTCACGAGCTGACCACTCCGACAGCACCAGAGACCACCTCATCCCCATACACCCCCACGCCCCCTACTACCACCCTTAAGCCAACTCGCCCCCCACAAACAGTGCCAGTCTCCACTGCCACCACCACACTGACCACCCAGGCTCCTACTTCTCTCAGCACTGCCAGGACTTCTGTCTCTGTGGTGTCAACCCCATCCCACACATCTCCCGAACAACCGACCACAGCCCCACCTACCACCTCCACCACCACCACCACCACCAGCAGCAGCACAGCCCCAACAGCCACCACCAGAGAGACTGTCTCTCTCACCACCCTCACCACCTCGTCTGTACCCAGCAGTCCTCACACTTCCTTCACAACCCCATCCCGCACCACCGTCCATGCCTCTACCACCGCACACACCACGGTTCTCCCGACATCAACACCCGTCCAGTCCACCAGCACGCTTCCTACATCCTCAAGCCAGGAGACCTCACTGCCCACAAGTTCTCCCTCGCTGTCCACTGCTTCGGTCACGACCACCTCTCACGAGCTGACCACTCCGACAGCACCAGAGACCACCTCATCCCCATACACCCCCACGCCCACCACCACCACGCCCCCTACTACCACCCTTAAGCCAACTCGCCCCCCACAAACAGTGCCAGTCTCCACTGCCACCACCACACTGACCACCCAGGCTCCTACTTCTCTCAGCACTGCCAGGACTTCTGTCTCTGTGGTGTCAACCCCATCCCACACATCTCCCGAACAACCGACCACAGCCCCACCTACCACCTCCACCACCACCACCACCACCAGCAGCAGCACAGCCCCAACAGCCACCACCAGAGAGACTGTCTCTCTCACCACCCTCACCACCTCGTCTGTACCCAGCAGTCCTCACACTTCCTTCACAACCCCATCCCGCACCACCGTCCATGCCTCTACCACCGCACACACCACGGTTCTCCCGACATCAACACCCGTCCAGTCCACCAGCACGCTTCCTACATCCTCAAGCCAGGAGACCTCACTGCCCACAAGTTCTCCCTCGCTGTCCACTGCTTCGGTCACGACCACCTCTCACGAGCTGACCACTCCGACAGCACCAGAGACCACCTCATCCCCATACACCCCCACGCCCACCACCCCCACGCCCCCTACTACCACCCTTAAGCCAACTCGCCCCCCACATTCAGTGCCAGTCTCCACTGCCACCACCACACTGACCACCCAGGCTCCTACTTCTCTCAGCACTGCCAGGACTTCTGTCTCTGTGGTGTCAACCCCATCCCACACATCTCCCGAACAACCGACCACAGCCCCACCTACCACCTCCACCACCACCACCACCACCAGCAGCAGCAGCACAGCCCCAACAGCCACCACCAGAGAGACTGTCTCTCTCACCACCCTCACCACCTCGTCTGTACCCAGCAGTCCTCACACTTCCTTCACAACCCCATCCCGCACCACCGTCCATGCCTCTACCACCGCACACACCACGGTTCTCCCGACATCAACACCCGTCCAGTCCACCAGCACGCTTCCTACATCCTCAAGCCAGGAGACCTCACTGCCCACAAGTTCTCCCTCGCTGTCCACTGCTTCGGTCACGACCACCTCTCACGAGCTGACCACTCCGACAGCACCAGAGACCACCTCATCCCCATACACCCCCACGCCCCCTACTACCACCCTTAAGCCAACTCGCCCCCCACAAACAGTGCCAGTCTCCACTGCCACCACCACACTGACCACCCAGGCTCCTACTTCTCTCAGCACTGCCAGGACTTCTGTCTCTGTGGTGTCAACCCCATCCCACACATCTCCCGAACAACCGACCACAGCCCCACCTACCACCTCCACCACCACCACCACCACCAGCAGCAGCACAGCCCCAACAGCCACCACCAGAGAGACTGTCTCTCTCACCACCCTCACCACCTCGTCTGTACCCAGCAGTCCTCACACTTCCTTCACAACCCCATCCCGCACCACCGTCCATGCCTCTACCACCGCACACACCACGGTTCTCCCGACATCAACACCCGTCCAGTCCACCAGCACGCTTCCTACATCCTCAAGCCAGGAGACCTCACTGCCCACAAGTTCTCCCTCGCTGTCCACTGCTTCGGTCACGACCACCTCTCGCGAGCTGACCACTCCGACAGCACCAGAGACCACCTCATCCCCATACACCCCCATGCCCACCACCCCCACGCCCCCTACTACCACCCTTAAGCCAACTCGCCCCCCACAAACAGTGCCAGTCTCCACTGCCACCACCACACTGACCACCCAGGCTCCTACTTCTCTCAGCACTGCCAGGACTTCTGTCTCTGTGGTGTCAACCCCATCCCACACATCTCCCGAACAACCGACCACAGCCCCACCTACCACCTCCACCACCACCACCACCACCAGCAGCAGCACAGCCCCAACAGCCACCACCAGAGAGACTGTCTCTCTCACCACCCTCACCACCTCGTCTGTACCCAGCAGTCCTCACACTTCCTTCACAACCCCATCCCGCACCACCGTCCATGCCTCTACCACCGCACACACCACGGTTCTCCCGACATCAACACCCGTCCAGTCCACCAGCACGCTTCCTACATCCTCAAGCCAGGAGACCTCACTGCCCACAAGTTCTCCCTCGCTGTCCACTGCTTCGGTCACGACCACCTCTCACGAGCTGACCACTCCGACAGCACCAGAGACCACCTCATCCCCATACACCCCCACGCCCACCACCACCACGCCCCCTACTACCACCCTTAAGCCAACTCGCCCCCCACAAACAGTGCCAGTCTCCACTGCCACCACCACACTGACCACCCAGGCTCCTACTTCTCTCAGCACTGCCAGGACTTCTGTCTCTGTGGTGTCAACCCCATCCCACACATCTCCCGAACAACCGACCACAGCCCCACCTACCACCTCCACCACCACCACCACCACCAGCAGCAGCACAGCCCCAACAGCCACCACCAGAGAGACTGTCTCTCTCACCACCCTCACCACCTCGTCTGTACCCAGCAGTCCTCACACTTCCTTCACAACCCCATCCCGCACCACCGTCCATGCCTCTACCACCGCACACACCACGGTTCTCCCGACATCAACACCCGTCCAGTCCACCAGCACGCTTCCTACATCCTCAAGCCAGGAGACCTCACTGCCCACAAGTTCTCCCTCGCTGTCCACTGCTTCGGTCACGACCACCTCTCACGAGCTGACCACTCCGACAGCACCAGAGACCACCTCATCCCCATACACCCCCACGCCCCCTACTACCACCCTTAAGCCAACTCGCCCCCCACAAACAGTGCCAGTCTCCACTGCCACCACCACACTGACCACCCAGGCTCCTACTTCTCTCAGCACTGCCAGGACTTCTGTCTCTGTGGTGTCAACCCCATCCCACACATCTCCCGAACAACCGACCACAGCCCCACCTACCACCTCCACCACCACCACCACCACCAGCAGCAGCACAGCCCCAACAGCCACCACCAGAGAGACTGTCTCTCTCACCACCCTCACCACCTCGTCTGTACCCAGCAGTCCTCACACTTCCTTCACAACCCCATCCCGCACCACCGTCCATGCCTCTACCACCGCACACACCACGGTTCTCCCGACATCAACACCCGTCCAGTCCACCAGCACGCTTCCTACATCCTCAAGCCAGGAGACCTCACTGCCCACAAGTTCTCCCTCGCTGTCCACTGCTTCGGTCACGACCACCTCTCACGAGCTGACCACTCCGACAGCACCAGAGACCACCTCATCCCCATACACCCCCACGCCCCCTACTACCACCCTTAAGCCAACTCGCCCCCCACAAACAGTGCCAGTCTCCACTGCCACCACCACACTGACCACCCAGGCTCCTACTTCTCTCAGCACTGCCAGGACTTCTGTCTCTGTGGTGTCAACCCCATCCCACACATCTCCCGAACAACCGACCACAGCCCCACCTACCACCTCCACCACCACCACCACCACCACCACCAGCACAGCCCCAACAGCCACCACCAGAGAGACTGTCTCTCTCACCACCCTCACCACCTCGTCTGTACCCAGCAGTCCTCACACTTCCTTCACAACCCCATCCCGCACCACCGTCCATGCCTCTACCACCGCACACACCACGGTTCTCCCGACATCAACACCCGTCCAGTCCACCAGCACGCTTCCTACATCCTCAAGCCAGGAGACCTCACTGCCCACAAGTTCTCCCTCGCTGTCCACTGCTTCGGTCACGACCACCTCTCACGAGCTGACCACTCCGACAGCACCAGAGACCACCTCATCCCTATACACCCCCACGCCCACCAGCAGACCACTACCAGCTACAACCGTCAAGCCTACAAGCCCTCCACAAACAGCCCCACTATTCACTGTGTCCACCACTGGGACCACGGAAGCCCACAGCTCACTCAGCACTGCCAGGACCTCTACTTCCTTCTCGACACAGTCATGGTCCAGTTTCTCGTCTTCTGCAACGCCTGTGACAAGTCCTGTCACCAGTCAGGTTTCTGTTCCTTCTGGCCCTCCTTCCTCTACTCTCTGGCCCACTTCTTCTCTCCCCTCCTCCGTGCCCACACCACACCCGTCCACATCTTCTGTGTCTTCTGCTGCCCTCTCTAGCTCTTCTTCCTCCGAGGCTCCTCCCTTGTGGTCAACCACCACTCACAGCCCAGCCTCCTTGTCTCCGTTTCCCACCACTCCTCTGACTCTGTCCTGGCCTTCGTCCATTTCAACCTGGCCATCTTCCTCAGTTGCCTCCACTCACATCAGTGCCTCCGTTTCGCCTCCTAATACGCCATCTTTTCCCTCATCTGCTTCGCCTCTCATCACCACTGTCCTTGTGTCTTCCACCCCATCCCATGTCCCCCCTTCCAGCCCTGTGGACTTCCTGTCCACACCCAGGACTACAGCCAGCACCCCGCTTTCCACTGTATCCTCTCTGTCCACCACGTCCCAGTCTACCTCCCTCACCTCCCAAGCCCCCACACCTGGCCTTGTGTCATCCACTTTGGGCGTGACGGCCATCCCCAGCACTCCAGCCGGAAACTTCACCACCCTGCCTCCTGACGCCAGCCCGTCGGCCACCTCCACGCTCCTGACCAGTTCCGTCTACTCCAGTGGGAGCTCCCCTGCTCCCACTGCAGGGTCCTTCTCCACTGGAAGCCCCTGGGTCTCCTCTGCAGTCTCATCAGGTCAGTGTCATTTCTGCCACTCCCCACAACACCTGCTGAACGGCCCTCTCCGCTCTGGACAGCACCCAGTCATCTCCAGGACAGTCCACACTGTCCCTAGGCTGCCCAATCATTGGGTCTCCTTAGTGACTTCCCTGGACCTGCTCCCTTCTCTCTCAATCTTATCCCTCTCCCTGCAACTCCCACGGCTGAAGCAGGCACCCAGGAGCCCCCTGCCCCATTCTGGGTCTCTGTTCTTTCCTGCACCTGGCTCAGCCTTGTCCCATGTCCCTGCTGTAGTCATACCCTCCCCTCAGGGCCCCATCCCCTGCCCCAGGTTGCCTTCCACCACCACCCTCTGGGACGCCTGGCAGGAGCTCTGGGGCTTCCAAGCGCAACCCGATGCGGGCTGCAAACGGGACAGAAGTGCAGGCCAGTGTCCCAGCCAGGTGGCTGCTGGCGGCTGCCTTGGACTAGGGATGCGGCTGCCGCTCACCGCAGGCGCTCACTCTGGGTTTCAGAGCCTCCACCTGTCCTTGTGCCTGAGGACATGGGCTCCCCGCGCTTCAGGCTGCCGCTGGGGCCCTTTCACGCCATGCTCTGTGCGTGCCCTTCCCGTCACTCTGGGTGCTCCTTACTGGGCACCCAGCCACAACCACCAACAGCTCGCAGCCTCCATCAGGCTGATGGATCTTGGTTTGAGTCTCTGCATGAGATGCGGACTCGGGTGCTGCTGGGTGTTTCGTGGGAGGAGACCCCCCACGTCTCCCACCCATCTTCCTGAGAGGCAGAAGCGCAGCAGGCGGGCTCCACAAGGCTGTGGGGACTCAGCCTGGCACAGGATGGGAGGGGCATACAGGCAAAGCCCGCTTCTTGGCCTGGGGCAATTTCTCGTAAATTTATTTCAAAGGCAATGTCACAGAGAGAGAGGGAGAGAAGGAGAAGTCTTCCATCCACTGGTTCCCTCCTCAAATGGGTGCAACAGCCAGGGCTGAGGCAGGCTGAAGCCAGGAGCCGGGAGTTCCATCCAGGTCTCCCGTGTGGGCGGCAGAGACCCAAGCACTTGAATCATCTGCTGCTGCTTTGCCAGGCGCATTAGCAGCAAGTTGGAGCAGAAACAGAGCACCTGGGACTTGAACCGGTGCCCATAAGGAACGCCAGCATCACAGGCAGCAGATTAATCCACTGAGCCCCAAAGCTGGGCCCCACACGGGCAGTTTCTAACGCCAGCGTGGCTGTCACCTGCCTCTGTCCACCTGTTCTGCACTGTCCCCGCGCCCATGCTGCCTGTCACAGTGGTGGCCCACACTTCAAACCACCCCTCCAGGAAGGAGCCCAGACCAAGGGACCTACTCCAGTCTTCCTCGACCAGTGAGACCGTCTCCCCTCTGGGGATACTGGTGCTCCCCTAGCAGGCACAGGCCCTGCTCCTGGGCAAAGCTGTGGGGTCTGGGCTGTGGGTGAGGGGTGTCACTCTGGGTGCTCTAGCAGCCAGTGGGTTCCTCCCCTCTTTGCTCAACTGCTGCACCCAAGCTTGTCTGACAGCCCCTCCTGTCCCCCAGGGGTGTGCAGTGTGCGGGAGCAGCAGCAGGAGGTCACCTACAAGGGGTGCAGGGCAAACGTGACGGTGACCCGCTGTGAGGGCGCCTGTGCCTCCTCCACCAGGTAAGCTCCTGGCCCGCACACCTCCCATGCTCCCACCCGGTGTCCTGTGGCCACTGCAACCTTGGGGGGTGGGGGGGGCAGGGCGGGGTCAGCCGCAGAGTGCTCCTCCTCCAGGGCGGAGGAGGAGGGCAGGGGGCTGTGGTGCAGACACCCTCCTGAGCAACCTGACCCCCGCTCCCTGGCAGCTTCAACTTCGAGAGCCAGCAGGTGGACACCCACTGCAGCTGCTGCCACCCAGTCAGCTCCCACAAGCAGCAGCTGGAGCTGCCCTGCCCAGACCCCAGCGCACCGGGACAGCCGCTCCTGCTCCCCCTGCAGGTGTTCACCAGCTGTGCATGCGGCCCCTGGAGCTGCGACTAGCGCGGACCAGACTCCTCGGCCACACGGCCTCTGGCCTGCAGTGCCTCAGGAGAGCCCTCAGACACGCATCACCTGGGGCACCTGCCAGGCCGGACCCCCACCAAGCAGAATGAGGCACAAACCACCGGCCCTCCTGGGTGCACACACGCTTCCTGCTGGCCCTGTCCTCTGCCCACCCTCACTCCCAGCCTGAAGTCCGCGCAGCAGACAGAGGAGTCTCCAGCAGACCCCTGGACATAGTAGTCAGGCTGTGAGCACCTGGGCATGACAGGTGGGGCAAGAGGCACAGGCAGGCCCCAGAGGTACCAGATGAGGCCTCCCCAGAGCCATGGAGGGTGGGGGCAGCAGGACAGCAGCACCCAGCCCAGGCGGGCAGGATGGCAGCCAGCACCTGTGGGTGATTAAATTCCAATAAACTGGTTCTTGACAAGACACAGAGGCTGACCCGTGAGCACTGCCTGTGTGACACCAGCATTGCCGCCGGGGTGGGCCCAGGCAGGTCCGGGACAGGAAGGGATGCCCCTCTGGTCTGGGGCCCGTCCCTCCCCAGGACTGTTCCCAATATCTGGTGAAGGCCACCCTCCTCAGAGACCCTTCTTGTCCACACCCACGGCTGGCTCACGGGGAGCCCCAGGCAAGGGCCACCTCACCCCTGCACACTGCAGACCTGGGGTGCACTCAGCACTAGGGAGGCCCAAGGCTGGGGAGTGTTCTGGAAGGCTTAGCCACACACCGGAGACGGACGGTTGGACCAGGAGTCACTCTTGCTCCCAGCACGTGCTGGAGGACTGGCTGCACCAGGCAGATGGCTCCCTGCACCCTTGGTGCCCGACACTCCAGGCAGCCCCTGGGGCGGGGCCGCGAGGGCTGGGTGGGAAGCCCCCTCCCCTCGAGACAAGGGTGCTCACACTTGTCTATGCAGAGAGGCTGCCTGCTGACGGCCCCTGGTGTGGTGCATGGGGGGCCCCTCCAGCAGCCCCTCCTCCACCCCACTGCACAGAGCCCAGCAGGAGGCCGGGGCCTGGCATCTCGTGCATCTGGGCTGCCACCCTCACCTCCCAGGGTGCACACCGAGGCCTCTCTCCTCCAACTGCACAGACGCAGGTCTGCACCCAGGCTGCAGGGGTGGCCTGGACAAAACCGACCAAAGCTGCAGGTCCTGAGCAGAGCCCTGGGGGCAGCACAGCCACGGGAAACCCAACAGTGAGCGAGGTCCTCGCCCCCAGAGCCAGGAGCCCCCCCACAGCACTGGTGCTGGGAAAGGCACACAATTCAGCACGCTCCCAGCTTCCAGACGGAAAGTGCACCCAGAGCAGCCAGTCAGGGCTGCAGCAAATGTGTCCCTCCCTGAGTGTGTGAGGACGCCTGCAGGACAGCCAACAGCAGTGCCCGCCAGGCATCGCCCCCAGGACAGCCAACAGCAGTGCCCTGCCCCAAGGGACGGGGAGCCCCCCCACAGGCATCGCCCCCAGGACAGCCAACAGCAGTGTCCCGCCCCAAGGGACAGGGAGCCCCCCCACAGGCATCGCCCCCAGGACAGCCAACAGTAGTGCCCCACCCCCAAGGGACAGGGAGCACCCCCCCCACAGGCATCACCCCCAGGGCAGCCAACAGCAAAGGGTCGGCCTGGCCTCCATGGAGCCAACACTGCTGCCCCAGGGCAGACACGGGCCTGGAGAACGGTGATTCTGAACCAAACTTCGACAACATCTCCATTTTCATTCAAACTTCTAATTTCCCTTTAATGTACAGACTGAGCCACAGACTGCCTTGATTTCTATAAAAACTGGTCCCAGGATCCGGGCTCTCCTTGGACGGGGCAGGCCCCTGTAGTCCACACTCAGCTTTCCTTCTTACAACACACAGTGCGTCCCACGCGTGGCCACGGGGACAGGGCTGCAGGCGCAGGGCTGGGAGGCCCGTGTCCAGTGGCCGCAGGCCAGGGAGCAAGGACAAAGCACAGGGACGAGAAATGCACGAGACACGGCCGCCTTCTGCCGGGCCGGCTAGAACTGCTCCGACAGCAACTCACACAGCCTCTGGGAGACGGCCTCTCTGCTCGTCCGCAGCGTGAGTCGGTACATCTGAAACAGGACGCAGCCGGTCAGCGGGGGCAGCACGCGGCTCCCCGCAGGGGCCCTCCTCACTCGGCCAGCCCTGGGCTGCCACTGCGCCCCAGAAGCCAGAGCCCCAGACACGGGCAGAGGTGAAGGCGCCATGTCCGACCAGGACAACCGCCCGCGGCACATGGGGTGTGGCCCTGTGCGGCCTCGCTCAGAGTTCACTGTGCCCCCAACCAGGAGCCAGCAGCCACATCTGTGGGCACTGCCCACCTGGGAGCAACACGGGCAATCACAGGGCCCCTCCACCGGCCCAGGGCCGGGCCTGCCCCAAGGTGCCCTGTGGGGAGCTGGAAAGGGCGTGGACCAGCAGGGTGGAGCACCTGGGACAGAGCAGCCCCCGCGGCCCTCACCAGCGCCAGAGCAGCTCCCCCTAGAGGCCTCACCTGGGCCTGCAGATTCGGCTCCAAGCGAAGCAAGCATCCGATCTGGGTAGTTTTGGTGTGGATGATCCCAGCTCCCACGAAGTTGGCAGGATTAGGATCGACTTCTTCAAGGAGTGCAGAACCAAACCCAATGATCTGTCCAAAGAAACAGCACGGTCGGGACCTGGGCGCCGGGCGCCGGGCCCCAGGCGGTGCCTGCCCGTGACTGTCCCCACGACGCCTACCTTTGCTTTAGTGATCTCCGTGTCCATGGGATGCTTGGCTTTGAAGATGTTCTGCACCTCCTGCTGTGGGCTGCGGGACAGAGCCAAGGCGCTAGTCCTGGTGGCAGGGACAAGGCCCCTCTCCCCACTGGACTGCCCGCCTGCCCCCACACGCCCAGGCCCCGCCCACCCGATGGACAGCCCCGCCCTCTCACTTGCTCAGCTGCTTCCAGCGCTGAAAGAAATCCTGAGAAGCCATTTCTGTGGGCTGGAAAAACTTGTTGAGGGTGACGGGCAGCTTAACGGACAGGTTCTGAAACGTGCCCCCGTACCTGTGAGCAGCAGACGTGAGAGGGAGCGGCCGGCAGACACACCTCGCACGCCCTCAGCAACCAGGAGCTGCCGCCGGCCATGCAGCCAACAGGAGCCCCGCGGAGCGTCCCTGAGTGGGGGGCCGCAGGGAGCCGCACCCCCCGTCCACCCCCTCACTCAGGCTGGCTGGTGCAGGCCAGGTGCTGGGCCCAGGGCAGCCCCGCCCAGGCCCCAATCCTCTGAGGCGTGCGTGTGGCTTCTCTCCAGGCGGAGACAAAGAGCTTTGCTGAGAGCAGGGACCCCCCCCCGCGCGCCCCTGCGTGGCTCACTGTGCTTCCGCTTCCTGGACTTGAACCCCACAGCGCTCACACCCACACCTACCCCTTCGTGTTTCCAAAGACCCTGAGCTTGCAGACCGTGGGGACTTGTGAGACCCCGGCCAGGGAGGCCCCCTGCTCAGCACGAGCACGGCCCTGCCAGGCCCACGAGCTGCCCGCGCGGCCGCCAGCCCTCACCTGAACTGGATGTTGAGCACCGGCGCCTCTGTGAAGTCAGACACACACTCGATGTTGACCACCTGCTGCACCTGGGCGCCCCCGTCCACCGTCGGGTCCACGGGCTTGGTCTGCAGGTTCAGCTGTGTGAGCGTTAAGGACTGCAGAGAGGAGCCGGGGGCCCGGCTGCCCCCACCTTCCACACGGCACTTGGGCTGTGCCGGCGTCTTCACTGCGTGCCCGCGGCTGTGGTGTGCACACACACTCGTGAGAGCGGCCAGAGGGGAGCGAGTGGCCCGTGGCCCCGCTGCCATCACCCACGCAGCAGCAGCTGCAAGAACGTGCCCCGGTCCCACACGCGTGTCTCTGGGCAGCCAGACGGCAGAGGACACGCGTGTCTCTGGGCAGCCAGACAGCAGAGGACACGCGTGTCTCTGGGCAGCCAGACGGCAGAGGACACGCGTGTCTCTGGGCAACCAGACGGCAGAGGACACGCGTGTCTCTGGGCAGCCAGACGGCAGAGGACACGCGTGTCTCTGGGCAGCCAGATGGCAGAGGACACGCATGCCTGAGGGCAGCCAGACGGCAGAGGACACACGTGTCTCTGGGCAGCCAGACGGCAGGGAGCAGGGTCCTTAGGTGCATCTGACCAAATGCTAGCTTTGACACGGAAGAGATCTCCTGAGGTTTCTCTAGCACCTGGAAATGTCTGGCTACTTTAATTTAAAAACAGAAGAAGAAGTTACAACTTCCCCCAGAAGCCTCTGTCCCAGCCCTGTCTGGGGGCGGGGGCGGGGGCGCGGAGCCAAGGATATCAGACTGCAGGCTGTCTGAGCAGATTAGTGTTGGAGTAAAACTGAGGAACTGGGTGGAGGTCTTGTTGCCGTAGAAGATGAACATCCGACCTGGAAGCAGAGACGAGTGCACGGTCAGCGCCGTCGCCTGTGACAGCCGTGCGCCCGGCCCAGCACTGAAGACAGCGCCGGGCTCCAGCCTCCTGCTGCGGCAGACCCCGGGAGGCGGCGGCTCCAGCAGCTGGGTGCCTGCACCCCCCCCGGGGGGAGGGGGGGCTCCGTCACCCCCTGGCTCCCGCCATGGCCCAGCCCAACTGCTGCAGGCGTGGGATAGAAACTGCCCATCTCCCACTCCCTCTCCCTCTCCGCGCGAACAAAAACATCCAGCAGGGCCGGACACAGAGGTCGCCTCTCCTCTGCTGGGCCGTGGCTGCGGTCCTTCCTGTGGGTGCAAAGGACCACACAGGCGCCCACTTACACCACGGGCCGGCACGTGGCACAGCAGGTAAAGCCACCAACTGTGGCGCCGGCATCCTATCTGAGCACCACTTCTGATCCAGCTCCCTGCTACTGCGCCTGGGAAAGCAGTGGAGGAAGCCCAAGAACTGAGCCCCTGCACCCACGCGGGGGACCCGGAGGGAGCTCCAGGCTCCTGGCTTCAGCCTGGCCGAGCCCAGGCCAGGAGTGAATCAGTGGATGGACGCTCTCTCTCTCTGTCTGTCTCTCCGTGTCACTCTGCCTTTCAAACAAATACATAAATGTTTTTAAAAAAATGTTTACATCAGAATAAAACCTTTACACCCATCTTTACAGGCATTTTTCTGGCCTTCGAATTCAGAAAGGGAAAGGAAACGTTCAAAAAGGACAAGCACTTTGTTACACTGTAAAAACAAGCAAAAACCACACACGGTCACAAGGACCCACAAGAAACCAGGGGTAAACGGACCCTAGCTGCCTCCCGTGAGAGGGGGGAGCTGCTCGGTGCAGCGCCCCACACCCGGCTCCCGGGGCCCCACCTCCACAGCAGCTCCAGAGTGTTATTTTCTGGCTCAAAGGCTTTGCCCTTGCTTTATTCAAAATCGTAGCAAATCCACCTGAGCTCTCATCTGCCGTCCTCACTGAGCACAGTCGGCCACATCGTCTCCCCACCCCGAGCCTGCCCCACCAGGACGCCCACTCCCCGGCTCCAGGCCCCCGGGAAGCTGACTCGTCCAAGGCCCTGTGCTGGGCACGACGTCCTCAGGGCACACGCCTGTTCCAGGCCGGCAGCAGTACGGTCTCGGCCCAGCAGTGCCCACCGCTGCAGGAGCGTGTGCACAACTCCCCCTTCAGAACCCTGCTCTGCCCTTCCGGCACGGGCCCCAGGCCCCGAGTGGAAGTGCTGGCCTCGCGGGGACCCTGCCCCTGCGCCAGGGGCCTCACGCCACCTGCCACGGAGCTGAACCCCTCACGTCCCCACACCTGCAGCCCCCTGGAGCTGCGGCTCGCGGCCTGCTGGGCGCCGTCCTGACAGGCAGGAAGGTGCCACCAGTGGTCTCAGAGCCGCTCCTCTCGGCGTCTGGGCCACCTGAGTCCTCCCTGCACACGTGTCTATTTCAGTCTGCCCACTTTTAGCTGGGTTCTTTTTTTTTTTTTAAAGAATTATTTATTTATTTCAAAGTCAGAGTTACAGAGAGAAGTAGAGGCAGAGAGAGAGGGAGAGAGAGGCCTTCCATCCGCTGGTTCACTCCCCAATTGACAGCAACAGCTGGAGCTGTGCCAAAGCTGTACCGATCCGAAGCCAGGAGCCAGGAGCCTCCTCCGGGTCTCCCATGCGGATGCAGGGGCCCAAGGACTTGAGACGTCTTCTTCTGCTTTCCTAGGCCACAGCAGAGAGCTGGATTGGAAGAGGAGCAGCTGGGACACGAACCGGCACCCACGTGGGATGCCAACACTGCAGGCGGCAGCTTTATCCCCTACACCACAGCGCCGGCCCCAGCTGGGTTATTTTCTTACTGTTGAATTGTATGAAAGAATTCACATATCCTAGATGTTAACATCTGAATAGAAAACTCGCAAATATTTCTCATACTTTTTTTTTTTTAATTTTTTTTTTTTTTTGACAGGCAGAGTGGACAGTGAGAGAGAGAGTGACAGAGAGAAAGGTCTTCCTTTGCCGTTGGTTCACCCTCCAATGGCCGCCGCGGCCGGCACGCCGGTGCACCGCGCTGATCCGATGGCAGGAGCCAGGAGCCAGGTGCTTTTCCTGGTCTCCCATGGGGTGCAGGGCCCAAGCACCCGGGCCATCCTCCACTGCACTCCCTGGCCACAGCAGAGAGCTGGCCTGGAAGAGGGGCAACCGGGACAGAATCCGGCGCCCCGACCGGGACTAGAACCCGGTGTGCCGGCACCGCTAGGCGGAGGATTAGCCTAGTGAGCCGCGGCGCCGGCCATTTCTCATACTTTTAAAAACAAGTAATTGCGGGGCCGGTGCTGTGACATAGTGGGGTAACCCAATGCCCACAGTGATGGCTTCCCACGTGGACGCCGGTGCAAGTCCCAGCTGCTCCACTTCCAATCCAGCTTTCTGCTATGGCCTGAAAAGCAGTGGACGATGGACCAAGTGCTTGGGCCCCTGCACCCACGTGGGAGACCTGGAAGAAGCTCCTGGCTCCTGGCTTCAGCCTGTCCCAGTCCTGGCTGCTGTGGCCATTTGGGGAGTAAACCAGCAGATGGAAGACCTCTCTCCCTGTTTCCCTCTCTCAGAATTTAAAAAATAAATAAATAAGTAAGTAAATAAATAAAGAGAAGTAATTAAAACACCTACCTAAATTCTGCCGAAACTCAGACTTAAGTCCAATTTGAAGCAGCTGATTTTCAAACAATACACCATTATTTTTACACACAAACCTAAAGGAAAAGGAACAAGATGTGTCACTCAAAGCCACCCACGGAAAAAAAAGGATTTGTTTCAGAAGGGAGTTTGAAGCACAAAGTCCAAGAAAGCCCACGGGACACTGGACAGGAGGGGGCAGACAACGGCCCCAGGATGTCCTCAGGCGGCCACGAGGAGAGCAGGCCGCGGGGCGAGCTCCTCGCTGCTGGCCCTCGGCGTCTCCAGGAGGACGTCCATCCAGGTGGAGTCTCAGAATGCCCCGCCCCCCAGGTCCTCCCCACGCTGCTCCCAGGGAGCTCACGGCTGCCGCCTCCCTCTAGCAGGAACCTCGGCACCATGAGTCGGGACCCAGAGGGGAGGGGCTGAGGTGGGTGCCACAGCCTGCCTGCACCCTCGCACAGCCCTGCTGTGCCACTGCTCAAGACCACGGGGAGGACGGGCAAGGAGGTGGCAGTGGCAGCGTGCAGAGGGTTCTTCCTGAGAACACGCGTACGTGCACTGCACTGCCCTGGACGGGTGGGGGACCTGTGGCCGACAACGCCCCCACCCCCCCCAGGAACCACCATCGCCCATGCAGAGCCGAGTGTGGCTTCTCGCAGACCCACTCTCAGTGTCGTACAGCTTGCTGGCTCTGCAGAAACTGGCCCGGGTACAACCAGGTCAGGGCTACGGCACACGGCACAGAAGGAGGTCAGAGGAAGCAATGGGGTGGCGGGTCACGGGGGCCTGCGACACCCTGGCAGCCCTCGGAGCCTCACAGGGCTTGGGGGGTTCTGCAGTGCCCCCAGGAGCCACGGGGACAAGGGGCCCCACACAAACACACCCTCCAAAGACCACAGCTGCCCCAAGTCCTCAAGGCCACACCTGCCGAGCCACCCACAGCCCTCCCACTCCAGGGCTTCACAAGTTAGCAGCTTCCTCAGCCTCGACAGCTGCCCAAGGCCCATCGGGGTCAGTTCCCCTGGAACTGGCCACAACGGACCACCCGGCTCCGCGCCACATCAGGCGCACAGTGGGTCTGGACTAAGCCACTCTGAACTGGCCGCCGTCATGGTCATGGTCCAAGTCGGCATCTGTGCCTGGCTAGTCAAATGGTCACCTCAGCCACTCCTTGACCCGGATGGATCTGAGGGGCAGATGAAGGCCACCTGTAAGGCTGTGGACAGTGGCCTCCCCCAGCAGCCACACAGCCTGGCAGGCTCAGCACACCACAGCCGGGGGGAGGGGCCTCCGCGGCTCCACCAAAGCCACAACCGCCTTGCGAGTGCTGAGGCCCCGCGGAACCCAGCTCAGCTCCCCAGGAGACAGCACCGAGGGCAGGCCTGCAGGCTGTCCAGTGTGAGAGGAGAGACGAGCACACCCTGTGGGATAAGGGGGCAGCTGCTAGAGGCCTCTGGGCACGGAGGGACAGGCCCCCGGGCTGCCAGCACCCCCCAGCCCCCAGCCCCCTCCCACCGAGCCTTCCTCCCAAGAGGACACCTGGGAGCTGCAGAAACACCGACCCGAGCCTGGTCAAACAGTGCCCCCCCCCCGGGGGGGGGGTCCTGGCCCAGGATCTGGAATATTCCCAAACCCCACTGACTTGCAGATACAGCAGGCTGAGAAAGTTGGACACAGCCTGCCGGTCTCCACACAGCCACCACCCAGACCTGGGTGCTCGGCTGCTCCCGCCTGAGGGCCTCTTCTCATCCTCCAAAGGTGGCAGAAGTCAGTCTCCAGGGAGACAGAAACGGCAAGAAACAGAACAGCTGAAAACCTCGGGAATCCTACTACAGCCTCAACTCAGGGTCCCACGACAGCCCCACCACAGAGTCCCACCACAGCCCCACCTCAGGGTTCCACTACAGCCCCACCTCACTACAGCCCCACCACAGGGTCCCACTACAGCCTCACCTCACTACAGCCCCACCACAGGGTCCTACTACAGCCTCAAATCACTACACCCCCACTGCAGGGTCCCTCCACAGCCCCACCTCACTACAGCCCCACTACAGCCCCATCTCACTACAGTCCCACCTCAGGGCCCCACTACAGCCTCACTTCAGGAATCCCACTACAGCCCCACCTCAGGGTCCCACTACAGCCTCACTTCAGGAATCCCACTACAGCCCCACCTCACTACAGCCCCACTACAGCCCCACCTCACTACAGCCCCACCTCAGGGCCCCCCTACAGTCCCACCTCAGGGCCCCACTACAGCCTCACTTCAGGAATCCCACTACAGCCCCACCTCAGGGTCCCACTACAGCCCCACTTCAGGAATCCCACTACAGCCCCACCTCAGGGCCCCCCTACAGCCCCACCTCACTACAGCCCCACCTCAGGGCCCCCCTACAGCCTCACTTCAGGAATCCCACTACAGCCCCACCTCACTACAGCCCCACTACAGGGTCCCACTACAGCCCCACTTCAGGAATCCCACTACAGCCCCACCTCAGGGCCCCCCTACAGCCCCACCGCAGGGACAAAGTGCCACTTCCTGAGGACCTCCCGCCCCCACCAGGACAGGGCTGGCCACCTGAGCCGCCCCGCAGGGCAGAGGGCCTCACGGCGCCAGGCCAGGCTGAGACGAGGACAGAGAGCGCCGGGAGGAATAGACGGTACCAGCCCAACAGCAGCCGCAGGCCAGGCCACGGGTGCGAGCAGCTGCACACAGGCGGCCTGAAACGGGACAGCAGCAGAGCAGCCTGGGCAGCCGGGAGGCCCAGGGGCTCAGGAGCAGAGAGCTGAGCGGAGACCTTGTGGGAAACACGTGCCACGGAGCACGAGAGAACGCGGCTCAGGAGACAGGGCAGACCCCGGCAGGCAGGAGAGACCGACGAGCTGAGGCAGAGGGGAAGGGAAAGCAGCCTGAGCCGCAGCGGGGGAGGGGAGGAAGAGCAAGTCCACGGGGCGTCGGAGCAGAGGGGCCCAGGGACCAAACACGGCCAACACGGCCTCAAGCAGCACATCCTGGGGCTGGCGTGGCTTCCGGGGTGTCTCGCCACCTTGCCAAGCAGGGGCAGGGCAGGTCCCAGGAAGACCACCACGTCCATCACCGCTCTCTGCTCCATCCAGCTGGCCACGGCCATGCCAGCTGCCACCGGGACACAGGAAGCTGCCTACCTGGCAAAGTTGTCCTCGGAGCCAGGAGCCAGAGGAGCAGCCGCAGAAGCCGAGTCTGAAAACACGTCAACGAGCAGCCCGCCGCTGCCAGAGGAGGGGGGGGGGCCCACAGGGGCCGGAGGCGCGGCCCCTAGACCCAGCAGGTCTGCCGATGGCGAAGGCGTAGACTGGAAGAGGAAGGACCACGTCAGCCCAGAGCCCCCAAGACTGCACACCAGGCACAGCCCTGCCCCCAGCGTCCGGGAGCAGCCCAGGGCCTGGCCAGATGGCACGGGCACTCAGGCCACTGGAAGCCAGCAGGGAACTGCGCTCCCACGAGACGACGGCCAGGCACAGCACCGCGGCTGTTCCAAGCAAGGGGCTCACCCTGCCGCAGTTCGGGGCTCGGTCTTGGAGGAGGGGTGGTAAGGGCGTGAGCGGCCGTCCTCGGGCACCGGGCTTGAGGGTCAGCAACGCTGCTTCCAGTAACAGCTCCTTGCTGATGCACCCTGGGAGGCAGCAGCCATGGCCCAAGGGCTTGGGTCCCTGCCACCCCCGGGGGAGTCCAAGGAGAGTTTCTGACTCCTGGACTCAGGGTGGCACAGCTCTTGCTGTTATGAATATTTGGGGAGTGAACCAGTGGATGAAAGATCTCTCTCTGTTGCTCTGCCTTTCAAATAAATAAACTTAAAAAAAAAAAAAAGACTACAGAAGAGACATGTTTTTAAAAATAACTGCTTTGGGCCAGTTGTAGTACAGTGGGTAAAGCCACCACCTGCAATGCTGGCATGCCGCAGGGGCGCCATTGTGTGTCCACTTCTGGGACAGCAGCAGCGATGACCCACGTGCTTGGGCCGCTGCACCCACGTGGGAGACCTGGGGGAAGCTCCCGGCTCTGCCTAGCCCAGTCCTGGCTGTTGTGCTGGGGAGTGAAACAGCAGATGAGGATCTCTCCTGTCTGTCTGGCCGCCTCTCTCTCTCTCTGTAACTCTTCAGGTCAATAACTAAATATTTTAAAAAAATAAAATCAAAAATAATTGGTTTTTGGTGCCAGAAAAAGCACAAGAAAAGGAGCCAGCGCTGTGGCACAGCTCCCGAGAGCAGCCTCGCACGCGCACCAGGCTGGAGTCCCGGCGGCTCCGCTCCCCATCCAGCTCCCTGCTGTGGCCTGGGACAGCAGCACTGAGGACCCACGTGCCTGGGCTCCTGCACCCGCGTGGGAGACCTGGGGGAAGCTCCCGGCTCTGGCTTTGCCTGGACCAACCCTGGCACCTGTGGTCACTTGGGGAGTCAGGTGGAAGATCTCTGTCTCTCCCTCTGTCCCTCTGCCCGTCCGTGGAAGGCAGGATGCCCAAGGGGGGGAGGAGGAGAGGGGGAGAGATGGGGAGAAAACAGCCCTGGGAACCTGTAACAGCCCACGCGGCAGCCACAGCAGGGCACGACTGCTCATGCGCACACAGGACGCACTGTGCTGCTGCCCTGGGTGTCCAGCAAAGCCGCTGCCAAGGGCAGCAAAGCCAAGGGCACTAGTGTGCAGGGACCCAGCCGTTCTCCGACGCTGCCCCACCCCCACCGTGAGGAGTGTCACTGTGACCAGGGGACGCTGCAGGCGCGTCCTGTGTGACACCCTGCTGCGAAGCCCCGCCCTGAGTGACAGCCCCCCGGATGTTCCCGAAGGAGTCACCTCCCAGGGCCCTGAGGCCCGGGCCGATCCGTCAGGCCAGGCGAGGCCCAGCCTGCGGGCGGCGAAGGCCTGTGAGGTCACTTGGTCTGGCCCTGCCAAGCAGCCACAGATGGGACTCAAAACTCCATAAATCTATGGCAGGCTAATCTTTCAGTTGATCATTTTGTGCGGCCCACGAATGATGTCATAAACACACAAACAGCCTAGGCAGAAAAATGCTCCCAGCCCTGTCACCTTCTACGAACACAATACATCTTGTCCTCAGTTTCCACTAATTTTTGTTTTTAAAGATTTATTTTATTTTTTGAAAGGCAGAGTTACAGAGAGGCAGAGGCAGAGAAGGCTTCTATCCACTGGTTCACTCCCAAGATGGCCGCAACGGCTAGAGCCAGCAGCCGATCTGAAGCCAGGAGCCAGGGAGCTTCCTCCGGGTCTCCCACACAAGTACAGGGGCCCAAGAACCTGGGCCATCTTCCACTGTTTTCCCAGGCCATAGCAGGGAGCTGGATCGGAAGTGGAGCAGCCGGGATTCGAACCAGTGACCATATGGGATGCCAGCATCGCAGGAGGTGACTTAACCCGCTACCTCACAGCGCCGGCCCCCACACTGATTTTTTTATTAACTGAACTGTCCTGGGAACCACAGGAGGCTGCACCTCTTAGCACATGGAAGCACCTGGCCCCGGGCACAGCCCTGTCCCCCAGAGCCTGGCATGTGCATCCAGGCCACAGGTCACAGCTGGTCCTACAGCACCGCCATGCCAAGACGCAACGAGACCCAGGTGTGAGAGAGGCTCCTCCCCTCTGTGTGTGCCTGCGACGGTGCACCTGAACTCCGCTCATCATCAGGCAGGAGGGGCCAGCACTGTGGCATAAGGAGTAAAGCTGCCACCTGCAGTGCCGGCATCCCACAGGGGCGCTGGTTCTAGTCCCGGCTGCTCCACTTCCCATCCAGCTCTCTGCTGTGGCCTGGGAAAGCAGTGGAAAATGGCCCAAGTGCCTGGGCCCCTGCACCCACGTGGGAGACCTGAGGAAGCTCCTGGCTCCCGGCTTCAGATCTGCCCAGCTCTGGCCGCTGGGGCGACTTGGGGAGTGAACCAGCAAGGAAGATCGCTCTTTCTCTATCTCTGTCTATAACTCTACCTCTCAAATAAATAAATAAAATCTTAAAAAAAATAAAAAATAAAAAAAGCCAATCATATCAGGCCCGAGAGGTGCCTCACTCCAGAAAGAGAGCTGAGCAGCAACGGTCCCCCGAGCCCACCCGCCCGGCTCAGACCCCAGCCATCTCACAGCGGAAGGGTCTCTGGCTAGACCCCAGTCCTTGAGCACGGGAAAGCTGACACCCACAGCTGCCCAGGTTCTCCGCTCGGAAGGGAGGACTGGGGAGGACTTGGACTCCTACCATTCACCAGGGGAGACAGCACACACACTGGGGAGGACATGGACTCCTACCATTCACCAGGGGAGACACACGCTCACAGCATATACACCTGGGGAGACACACGCTCACAGCATATACACCTGGGGAGACACACGCTCACCACACACACCTGGGGAGACACACGCGCACACCACACACACCTGGGGAGACACACGCTCACCACACACACCTGGGGAGACACACGCTCACACCACACACACCTGGGGAGACACACGCTCACCACACACACCTGGGGAGACACACGCTCACACCACACACACCTGGGGAGACACACGTGCACACGCACACACACCTGGGGAGACACACGTGCACACCACACACACACCTGGGGAGACACACGCGCACACCACACACACACCTGGGGAGACACACGCTCACCACACACACCTGGGGAGACACACGCTCACCACACACACCTGGGGAGACACACGCTCACCACACACACCTGGGGAGACACACGTGCACACCACACACACCTGGGGAGACACACGCGCACACCACACACACCTGGGGAGACACACGCTCACCATACACACCTGGGGAGACACACGCTCACCACACACACCTGGGGAGACACACGTGCACACCACACACACCTGGGGAGACACACGTGCACACCGCACACACCTGGGGAGACACACGCTCACACCACACACACACCTGGGGAGACACACGCTCACACCGCACACACCTGGGGAGACACACGTGCACACCACACACACCTGGGGAGACACACGTGCACACCACACACACCTGGGGAGACACACGCTCACACCACACACACCTGGGGAGACACACGTGCACACCACACACACCTGGGGAGACACACGTGCACACCGCACACACCTGGGGAGACACACGCTCACACCACACACACCTGGGGAGACACACGCTCACACCACACACACCTGGGGAGACACACGTGCACACCACACACACCTGGGGAGACACACGTGCACACCACACACACCTGGGGAGACACACGTGCACACCACACACACCTGGGGAGACACACGCTCACCACACACACCTGGGGAGACACACGTGCACACCACACACACCTGGGGAGACACACGTGCACACCACACACACCTGGGGAGACACACGTGCACACCACACACACCTGGGGAGACACACGCTCACCACACACACCTGGGGAGACACACGTGCACACCACACACACCTGGGGAGACACACGTGCACACCACACACACCTGGGGAGACACACGTGCACACCACACACACCTGGGGAGACACACGCTCACCACACACACCTGGGGAGACACACGTGCACACCGCACACACCTGGGGAGACACACGCTCACACCACACACACACCTGGGGAGACACACGCTCACACCGCACACACCTGGGGAGACACACGCTCACACCACACACACCTGGGGAGACACACGTGCACACCACACACACCTGGGGAGACACACGCTCACACCACACACACCTGGGGAGACACACGTGCACACCACACACACCTGGGGAGACACACGCTCACCACACACACCTGGGGAGACACACGCTCACCACACACACCTGGGGAGACACACGTGCACACCACACACACCTGGGGAGACACACGTGCACACCACACACACCTGGGGAGACACACGCTCACAGCATATACACCTGGGGAGACACACGCTCACCACACACACCTGGGGAGACACACGCGCACACCACACACACCTGGGGAGACACACGTGCACACCGCACACACCTGGGGAGACACACGCTCACCACACACACCTGGGGAGACACACGCTCACCGCACACACCTGGGGAGACACACGCTCACCACACACACCTGGGGAGACACACGTGCACACCACACACACCTGGGGAGACACACGCTCACCACACACACCTGGGGAGACAGACACACCACACACCACACACACCTGGGGAGACACACGTGCACACCACACACACCTGGGGAGACACACGCTCACCGCACACACCTGGGGAGACACACGCGCACACCACACACACCTGGGGAGACAGACACACCACACACCACACACACCTGGGGAGACACACGTGCACACCACACACACCTGGGGAGACACACGCTCACAGCATATACACCTGGGGAGACACACGCTCACCACACACACCTGGGGAGACACACGCGCACACCACACACACCTGGGGAGACACACGTGCACACCGCACACACCTGGGGAGACACACGCTCACCACACACACCTGGGGAGACACACGCTCACCGCACACACCTGGGGAGACACACGCTCACCACACACACCTGGGGAGACACACGTGCACACCACACACACCTGGGGAGACACACGCTCACACCACACACACCTGGGGAGACAGACACACCACACACCACACACACCTGGGGAGACACACGCGCACACCACACACACCTGGGGAGACAGACACACCACACACCACACACACCTGGGGAGACACACGTGCACACCACACACACCTGGGGAGACACACGCTCACCACACACACCTGGGGAGACACACACACACACACCACACACACCTGGGGAGACACACGCGCACACCACACACACCTGGGGAGACACACGCTCACCACACACACCTGGGGAGACACACGCTCACCACACACACCTGGGGAGACACACGCGCACACCACACACACCTGGGGAGACACACGCGCACACCGCACACACCTGGGGAGACACACGCTCACAGCATATACACCTGGGGAGACACACGCTCACCACACACACCTGGGGAGACACACGCGCACACCGCACACACCTGGGGAGACACACGCTCACCACACACACCTGGGGAGACACACGCTCACACCACACACACCTGGGGAGACACACGCGCACACCACACACACACCTGGGGAGACACACGCTCACACCACACACACACCTGGGGAGACACACGCGCACACCGCACACACCTGGGGAGACACACGCTCACCACACACACCTGGGGAGACACACGCTCACACCACACACACCTGGGGAGACACACGTGCACACCGCACACACACCTGGGGAGACACACGTGCACACCACACACACACCTGGGGAGACACACGCGCACACCGCACACACCTGGGGAGACACACGCTCACCACACACACCTGGGGAGACACACGCGCACACCACACACACACCTGGGGAGACACGCGCACACCGCACACACCTGGGGAGACACACGCTCACCACACACACCTGGGGAGACACACGCTCACACCACACACACCTGGGGAGACACACGTGCACACCGCACACACCTGGGGAGACACGCGCACACCACACACACACCTGGGGAGACACACGCGCACACCGCACACACCTGGGGAGACACACGCTCACCGCACACACCTGGGGAGACACACGCTCACCGCACACACCTGGGGAGACACACGCTCACCGCACACACCTGGGGAGACACGCTCACACCACACACCTGGGGAGACACACGCTCACACCGCACACACCTGGGGAGACACGCTCACACAACACACACCTGGGGAGACACACGCTCACCGCATACACCTGGGGAGACACACGCTCACCACACACACCTGGGGACCACCCACCTGCTGCCCTTCCTCAGGGAGGAAGCGTGGGGCTCAGTGACAGATGTGCTGTGCTGACCCTGCCTCCTGGGGGTGAGGCCCCTGACCCTCGCCCGCCATCAGGGGCAACACGACCCTGACATCCAGGGTCAGGGAGGCTCCTACTGACACTGGCTAGGCCACTTAGGCAAGTGCCAAGGGCCAGAGCCCCGCCCACCTCAGAGCCCACCCTGGCCGAGCTGGGCCTGCTGCACCTCACTTCTCAGGGCAGAGTGGAAAAGAAAAAGCAAACCAGAGAGAGAGGCCAGTGACAAGCGGGCTGTCCCGAGTGTGCCCTGGGGCCGGCTGCTGGGGGATGGGGCCCCTGCAGCTTCCCAGGGACAGACAAGCAGCCGGTGACCCTGCTGGACGCTCTCTGCAGGGCCGAGTGCCCTCCGTCAGAGGAGCCAGGGGCCTGGCCCAAACACCAGTCTGTGCACCGCTAATCCTTCTGTCACGACCCTCTGCCGCTGGGCTGACCTCTGTGACCTCAAGAGGGGAGAGAAGGAGGCCACAGGCGCTGGGCACAGGTCTCTGGCTCTGCAGTGCCTGTCCACAGGCTCCACAGGGACCTGCGAGTTCACCGGTCACTCACCCAGGCACAAAGGGCAGAAACAGGCACGTGCCCTGTGATCTGAATCAACCCCTCATGAAACCAAGCTGCCAGAAGCCACCAAGCAGGCGCCAGCCACAGCGGTGAGTGACGCCTTCTAGAAGGGCGCGGGGCCAGGGCACTGGCTGCATGCAGGGGGCCGCATCGGGGATGGGGAGAGGCACGGTGAGCAGGGGCCACACAAGCAGATCTGGCCAGGAACACTGGGACCCCGACACACGCACGAGGCGGCAGTCTTTCCTGGCCTCTCTCGAGTGATGCCCGCCTCGGCAGAGCGCCCCCTGGAGCATGCGTGAGGTGAGGGACCCGGCTGCTGTGTGAGTGGACACACACGGGGAGACAGAAGCGTCGCTGCAGCTCCTGGGATGACCTGGCCTCCCAGGAAAGTGCTCACCCACGGCTGGAGAGAATGATGGCCAGGCAGGCAGGTCTGTCCCGACCCAGCCACGAGCAGCCCAGCAAGGGACCCAGAGCCGGGAAGTGGGGGAGCCGCGCTGAGGGACCCACCGCAGCGCTGCCGCTGGCCGGGGCGGGCTCAGGGCCCCCGTTCACGTCCACGCTCCTCTCCCGCTTGGTCTCCTCCAGGTCTGTCACCGTGCCGGGGCCTTTCTTCTTCTTCAGCTTGGCCAGGATGGAGGACTCCCGCTCGGGGAACGGGGGCATCTCCTCCAAGACCGTCGCCTGGCGGGAGACGAGACTGGTCAGCCCTGCACAGAGCCCCAGCTCCCAGCAGCCGGCGAGGGAGGGCCACTGCGGGCAGTTCCCACCCACCAGGATGTCGGTGCTGGCCACAGTGCTGAGCCGCAGGTACTCCACGGCCCGCTGCTGCAGCTCCACGTCGGCGTTCCGCAGCTGGCTGTCGCTGCGCAGCACGTCCTGGATGGTGGCCTTGACCTCCGGGAAGAGGTTCACGAACTTGATGTAGGTGGACAGCAGCAGCGCTCGCGTGGGGACGCTGCACAGGTGGAACTTGGAGTGCAGCAGGTTGAACTGGATCAGGGGGCTGGGCAGGCGGAGAACACAGGCGTGTCACCTCACTCACCTCCGAGTTGCCGGCACCACGCGGCACAGAGGCCACACGCTGTCTACAGCGGGGGGGCTTCTACACCAGGCATGGAGGCCGCACGCTGTCTACAGTGGTGGGGGGCTTCTGCACCAGGAACATGGAGGCTACACGCTGTCTACAGGGGGGGGCTTCTACACCAGGCATGGAGGCTGCACGCTGTCTACAGGGAGGGGGGGGGCTTCTACACCAGGCATGGAGGCCGCACGCTGTCTACAATTGTGGGGGAGGGGCTTCTACACCAGGCACAGAGGCCACAGCTGTCTACAATTGGGGGAGGGGCTTCTACACCAGGCATGGAGGCCGCATGCTGTCTACGGGGGGGGGGGGGGCTTCTACACCAGTCATGGAGGCCGCACGCTGTCTACAATGGTGGGGGGCTTCTACACCAGGCATGGAGGCCACACGCTGTCTACGGGGGGGGCTTCTACACCAGGCATGGAGGCTGCACGCTGTCTACAGGGAGGGGGGGTGCTTCTACACCAGGCATGGAGGCCGCACGCTGTCTACAATTGTGGGGGAGGGGCTTCTACACCAGGCACAGAGGCCACAGCTGTCTACAATTGGGGGAGGGGC
Source organism: Oryctolagus cuniculus (assembly GCF_051225735.1). Taxonomy (NCBI): domain Eukaryota; kingdom Metazoa; phylum Chordata; class Mammalia; order Lagomorpha; family Leporidae; genus Oryctolagus; species Oryctolagus cuniculus. The sequence goes on along the minus strand of NC_142867.1, from coordinate 499,934 downwards.
TTCTACACCAGGCATGGAGGCCGCATGCTGTCTACGGGGGGGGGGGGGGGGCTTCTACACCAGTCATGGAGGCCGCACGCTGTCTACAATGGTGGGGGGCTTCTACACCAGGCATGGAGGCCACACGCTGTCTACGGGGGGGGCTTCTACACCAGGCATGGAGGCTGCACGCTGTCTACAGGGAGGGGGGGTGCTTCTACACCAGGCATGGAGGCCACACACTGTCTACGGGGGGGGGGGGGGTGCTTCTACACCAGGCATGGAGGCCACACACTGTCTACGGGGGGGGGGGGGGGGCTTCTACACCAGGCATGGAGGCCGCACGCTGTCTACAATTGTGGGGGGGGGGGGCTTCTACACCAGGCACAGAGGCCACACGCTGTCTACAGGGGGGGGCTTCTACACCAGGCATGGAGGCCACACACTGTCTACGGGGGGGGGGGGGGGGGCTTCTACACCAGGCATGGAGGCTGCACGCTGTCTACAGTGGGGGGGGGGGGCTTCTACACCAGGCATGGAGGCCACACGCTGTCTATAATTGGGGGGGGGGGGGGACTTCTGCACCAGGAACACGGAGGCCGCATGCTGTCTACGGGGTGGGGCTTCTGCACCAGGAGCCTCTTTGCTGCACATGTGTCTGGCTCCAGCTCGGACTCCATCCTCCCCTCCCCCTCGCAATCTTGGCCATGCAATCCCATCCCTGCGCTCCCAACTACAAGGAAAATACAAAGATGTGAATCCCAAGGGAGATGGGTGTTGGGACTCCCAGGCTGGCCGGGGGCGCCGGCAGCACAGCCCCTGGGCCGAGGGCCCTTACCTGGATCTGGGGTCCCCAGCGATCAGGTTTCCGAACTCCCCCAGGATGTAGCCGCCCACTTTGACCAGGTTCTCGTGGCACGCCGGGGCCTGCAGGGCCTGGAAACCACAGCCAGTGAGCTGGGGCAGGAGCTCCACATGGCACAGGGACAGGGACGGGGCAGCCACAGAGGCCGCCACAACGACCGGACAGACGCACAGAGCTCAGACCACCTTCCTGGAGGGCGTACTCGGAGAGGACTCACGCCCCAAGCTCCCAACAGCCTGACGCTAGAGTGCGGGACCCAGGCCGCCACGCGGGCCCACTGCAAGGCGTGGGGAGCACGTACAGCGCCTCGCCAGCAGCTGGGGGACCAGGGTGGGAAGAAGCGGAGGACGAGCCGACGTCCAGAACGTGGTGGAGCGAGAAGGGAGGCGAGCGGCGGCCTCCTGCACCCAGCCCCGGCGCGGCACGGGCCTCACCTCGAACACGGTCTTGGCGGCGTAGCCCTGCACATCGTCGCGGTTGATGACGATCTGGATGACGCGGTACCACACCTCCTCACTCACGTAGTCGCCCGCGATGCGGATCAGGTTCAGGATGGTGTCCACATACCACGTGTAGTCCACGGCGTACTTCTCGGCCAGGATGGCCACCTTCAGCACCTGCGGGGGTGGGCAGGTCAGGGCAGGTGCCTGCGGACCCCCAGCGTCCAGCCGGGCCTTCAGGACCACGTGGTCTCGGCAGGGGTCTGGAGGCGTGCAGACAGCAGACTGAGCCAGGAGACACGCCTCGCTGGCGTGACGGGGCACGCATGGCAGGAAAGGCCGCAACGGCAAAGGACGACACAGCCGCACCTGACACCACCTCCTCCTTAGCCCCACGGGGACCTGGCCTCCAGCCACCCCCACAGCACACACAGATCTGAGGCCACGCCTACTTCTGGCCCCCACGGCACAGCACATGCTTTAACACGCCTGGCACATCCCGGCACTGAATGAAACTCACCAAGCACTGTCACGTGCCATTTACACGCAAGTAAGACTTGAAAACCTCCACGACTAATCAACAACACATCACTCTAAAGCAGTCAAGTGCAGACAACTTAGAGCTGTTGAGACGCCAGCACCAGGGGCCGGGGGTCAGTGCCACCGCGGTTCCTGATCATGCAGCACGGGATGGCCCAGGATCCACGCGTGAGACCGCCAGGCTAGGTCCCCAGTCCCCGGCTTTGGCCTGGCCAGCCCTGGCTGTTGTGGGCATTTGGGGACTGAACTGGTGAAAAGGAGCACCCTTTGTCTCTCAAATAACAAAACCCTTTAAAAATACCCCCGGGACAACCAGCCCCAGAGCCCACGCTGCCCAACACAGGCCTCCAGGCCACGCCCCACACCCCACCTGTCCTGGAGCCTCCTGCTTGGGCGCAGCCCAGCCCCTGGCTCCACGTCCCACCCCTCCCGACGCACCCCTCCCGCAGCGTGAGAGTCGCTCCCGGATCCCTGCTCTCAGAAGCCGCAGGCTCCCGCTGGAGCTCAGCCAATGTGGCCACGATGCCCTGGGCACCGAGGCCCTCACTCCCACAGTGACCTGAGGCTGAGTCCCACCCGGCTTTCCCAGTCAAAGGCTCTCACACTGGCATCCAAAGAGACAAATGAGGCGATGCTTCTCCCGTAGTGGACAGGGGCTGCGGCTCCGGCAGCACTGACCGCTCTTAAACCAGGACGGCACAGCAGGCTCCCCACTGACAGCCCAGCGTCCACTGTCAGAACCGGGGAGCCCACGGGGGAGCTGGCGCCACCCTGCACACGCCTGCCCTGCCTTTCAGACCCCACCTCACTCAGTCTTCACCTTGAGCTGCCTGGCGTGTGCATCTGCTCCAAGGATAGGAACGGCATAGGGCACAGAGTGCACACACAAACCACGGCGCACGGCCTCTGGGTCGCCAGAGACAAGGAAGACCCCAGGCCGCGACTGTGACAGACACACCCGGCATCTACCACGGCAGCCCCGTTCGGACCCGAGTGGCAGAAGTGGCCGGCGCCCAGGACAGCTGCCGGGAGGGAGCCCGAAGTCACGCTGCAGACTGACAGCGCTGCTTAAGGAACTCAGCACACGGTTGGCTGCGGCCCGCCTGGCCCAGGCCACTCACGATCTCCTCTCGGATGGAGTAGTCGGCCGTCTCCAGGTAGCTCAGCATCTCGGCCACGATCTGCTGGGCGTTGCTGCGGTCACACATGGCGTACAGCAGGTCCACGGCTCGCTGCCGCACGCTCACATCCCGCTCCGTCTGGGGACAAGGGCAGAGTCAAGGGCGCAGGAGCAGAGGCTCAGAGGCCACGCCCCCGAAGGACATCGCCGACCGCCCCTACGCCCCCCCAGTCTAGACCCTCCTGACTCACCACCTCCTCCAGGAGCCCAGCAAGCTGTGGTCACCCCGAGGCCCCTGCCCTCGATTTACTGGCCCCCTCTCACTCCGTGCACTTGGACCAAGTGGTCCGGACAGCCGAGACTCTGTCCCACCATGACCTGCCTCCAGGGCCAGCGCTTCTGCGGCCCCAGCCCTGGCTCTGGTGGGGGTCGGGGGAGGGTCTCTGCACTATGTGGTCACAGAGCTGGTCCCAGGGCAGGCTCCAGGCCCCACCCAGGTCATTGTGACCAGATCCCCCCCTGAGGAGCACCTGCTCGGTGGTGGGACCCAGCTCACCAGCGAGCCCTGTCCAGTGTCTGACCCAGGAGGGACCAGAAACACAACAGAACCAGAGCAGGGAGAGCTCAGGTCAGTAAGAAGCTGAACCACAAAGCCGGCGTTGCTCCGCCGACGCCTGCCGGCCCAGCAGCGAACAGGCTGGCGCGAAGGCCCTGAGGTGCCCCGGGCGCTGTCCACCAGGGACAGCGCCGGGAGGGAGCACGGGACTCAGCTGGCTTCTCCAAGCCCGAGACCGCAGCCCTCGGGCAGGAACAGGAAACGCTCGAGGAGGCACGCTTCCTCTGAAAGGGCGAGCCTTCTTGGGACGGGGACAAAACCTTTCCTTTCCACCAAAAACAACCACCTTCCTCCTGAAGCACCTGCTGGGGCCGGCCATGCCAGAGCAGGGCCTCGCAGGGCGAGCCCGCACCCAGAGGGCCCCGTGGACACACGCTTGCCTTGAGGGCGGTGATGACGGTCTCGATGTGCGTCTTGACGGCCTCGTGGGAGAACTCGGAGCTGGCCAGCGTGCACATGCTCTCCAGGGCCAGGTAGCGCAGGTTGGTCTCGCGGTGCTGCAGGAACTGGCCCAGCTGGTTGCAGGCACGGACGAGCAGGTTTGGCTCACTGAAGGGGGACAGCATGATGGGAAGGAACTCCTCAGCCCTCCCACACAGCACCCAAAAACTCCAGGGGCCACCCGAGGCACCCCTCTGTCCAGTGCCACCACGAGCCACGCACGCAGCTTTCCCAGGCCTCGCTGGTGATGGGCAGGAACGTGCAGAAGCCAACTGCTGCCCTGCCACCCCGAGGCCCGAGTGACCGGAGCCGGAGGCGGCCAGCCTGGTGCCCAGGCCGACAGGAGGGTCTCACGGTGAGCAGGCGGGGGCAGGAAGCCTCCCGCCTCAGACTCTTCCTCCGCATGACCTGCTCCTCCTGAGCTGACCTCAGGTCCCGGAGGGGCCCGAGTCCCTGCCAGCGCGAGCCCGGCTGCTCTGCTTGCGACGCAGCGCCCCGCTGATGCCCCTCGGGAAGCGCAGAAGATGGCCGGCACTTGGGCCCTGCCGCTCGAGGGAGGCGGAGGTGGAGCTCCAGGCTCCTGGTGTCAGCCTGGCCCAGCCCAGCCACTGTGGGATCTGGGATGAACCAGCAGGGGCAAGATCTCTCTCTGTCTCTCTCTCTAGCTCTGCCTTCCAAATAAACAAATAAATCTTAAAAAAAAAAAAAAAGTTCTTGGAAAAATCTAAGATTTGTGTATTTTGGAGCAAGAAACTTTGAAACTCACACATAGCTTTTTCGTAATATCATTTTCTGCGAACTTTTTAGACCTTCTATATTCCACAAGCCTGAGAGGCTTCGACACTGGATATGAAATTTTGCAGCTCCCAAGCGTGCCGGCAGCGACTCTGCGTTCAGTCACCTGTCGGCTGGTTCTGAAGGCGCTGCCTCCCACAGCCCGCACGCAGGCCACGCCTGGGAACCCAGCGAGGTCCAGGACGCCTCTCCGCTGGGAGCCACGGCCGGCTGCACACTGCCTGCGACCTCCAGCCGACGGCGGGCCCAGCCCCTGCAGGGCACAGGCTGGGGCGGCAGGACAAGGCCCTGCAAGGCAACTGGAGGGGAAGTTCTGAGACCAGAGAGGCACAGAAGCCGGGGGGTGGGGGAGTAGGGGGGGCGGGCAAGGGGCCGGGGGGGGGTGCACAGCCCACCTGTCATGGTGGATGATGAGGCTGATGGCCTCGAACAGCACGGCGTTCTTGGCGTTCGAGTGCTGCACCTTCTTGGACTTGGGCGGCTCCTGGGCTTTGTTCAGGATGCTCTCCAGGCCCTCGGTCAGGCGGCCACGCACTGCAGGGTCTTCTGGGCGGGACAGAGAGTTGCTGACGGGCGCCCAGTCCCTGTCTGCCCTGCCAACTGGCCGTGGGTTCTCCCCACACACTGCGTACTTTGTGAGCTTTCGTAAGAAACTCCACTCACTGCACACAGGGGTGCGCACTTACACTGGGGCGGACAAGCATGGACACTGGGGGCAGGCGAGCATGGACACAGCAATTTAAGCCCTTAGTGATCATTGGGTCAGTGTGGACGACAGAACTCCCTGTCCATAAAACCGAGAGAAATGAGACCTGAGAGACCTGGGCAAGACAGAGTGCTTGCGGGAAAGGGGACGGCGCCCCACACTCGCTACCAAAGACCTGGGCAACTTGCAAACTGGACACAAAGGAAAAACTCTGCTCAAACAGAGAAAGGAAATGGACCAGAAAAGAGGGGGGAGGGGGAAGGAAAGCAGGGCAGAGGCACAGCCCGCGACTCCACCTCCGCGCCCAGCACGGCCGGTGCTGCGGGGCTCCACACCTGACACCACGCACAGGGATGCCCAGCACCAGGCCGGCATCGGCACCGCGGCCGTCAGGGGGCTGGGGATCAGGGGCCGCATAGGAGGATGCGCCCAGGGTGAGGCGGGGACTGGGAGGCGGGGGTCCTGGAGGCAGGGGACTGGGAGGCGGGGGTCCTGGAGGCGGGGGGCCGGGAGGCGGGGGAGAGAGGGGGACCAGGAGGCGGGGGGGAGGTGGGGACCGGGAGGTGGAGGTGGGGGTCTCTCCATCACCGCTTCTCCTTCAGGGCAAGAAGGCGTTTACTCAGTACAGAAAGTCCCGCAGCCTGGACAGACGCCGCACACAAAAGGGAACCGAGTCAGAGGGGCAGAGGCCGGACGGCAGAGGAGGTGAAGCACATTCGTCAGCCAGAAATCCTGCTTCTACTGACCCAGCTGAGCCGTCCAAGGACATTCTAGGATGAAGCGTGAACACTGACACCCCTGCCTGTGTACGGTGGGGTCATAGGTCACACAGGCCGTGTACAGCAAGGTCACAGGTCACAGAGGTTACAATGCTAGTACAGCAAGGTCACAGGTCACAGAGGTTACAATGCTAGGATAAAGGACCTCCCGGCTTCAGGTTTTACTGTAAAAGACTATTTCCGAAAACCTGCACGGACCTGACACTGGACGGAACCCACATCCTGACCAAGCTGAACGCAGCGCCGCCGACACAGACGGGTCTGCAGCCCGAGGCCCCTCACCTGGGGGCGGGTAGCACTGCAGCAGCCGCAGCAGCTTGACCGACAGCCAGGGCGCCGGGACGAAGTAGTAGGTGTAGTCCTGCAGGTCGGTGGACGCCGACGTCACAATCTGCAAGACAAGGGCGGCGCTGAGCCGGGCGGGCCTCGCCCACGGCCGTGCAGAGCTGGTTTCCATTTTCCAGAGACGAAGCTGCAGGCCGACCCCAGGTCCCCAGCAAGGCCGGGGGCTGCCGCCGCGCTCTGCTGCACAAGCCGGCCAGGATCGGTCATCACCAACCGCTGAGCAGCAACCATGCCCAGGCACACAAGGCACTGCAGCGCTGAGCCAGGCGGCCTGCAGACTTCCCTCGTGCGCTGAAAATGAAACACGGAAGCTTCTGCCCTCGGGGGTGAAGGGGCGCCTGCAGAAGCCAGCGTCTGGCCGCCTGTGTCCCTCAGCCCAGACACACACCACTGCGGCCAGACAGCACAGCCCCGGCCCCCGCCCCGCTCTGGTCCAGTGGGCGCTGACCCGGCCGCCTCAGTAGGCTGGTAAATGACCCCGGCTACCACGGCGCTTTCCCAACACACACCAGTGTCTGCCCGTCTCCGCTTCGGTGCCTCCGCCCACAGAGCAGTGCGTGGAGACCCACTCAGGAGACGCCCTGCAGTGAGGACGGCTCCAGCAAGGACTGCGCGGGGCAGAGGAAGACAGCGGTGGGGCCGGCACCGTGGTGCAGGTTAAGCTACAGCCTGCAGCACGGCATCCCATATGGGCGCTGGTTCAAGCCCCGGCTGCTCCACTTCCGATCCAGCTCCCTGCTATGGCCTGGGAAAGCAGCAGACGATGGGCCAAGTGCTTGGGCCCTGCCATCCACAGGGGAGACCTGGATGGAGCTCCTGGCTTCAGCCTGAACCAGCCCTGGCCCCAGAGGCCATTCGGGGAGTGGACCAGCGGATGGAAGACCTCTCTCCCCACCCTCTGTCTCCATCTATGTAACTCTGCCTTTCAAATAAATAAATCATTTTTACAAAGATTTATTTATTTGAGAGACAGAGTTATAGACAAAGGGAGAGACAGAGATCTTCCATCTGCTGGTTCACTCCCCAAATGGCCACAATGGCCAGAGCTGAGCCAATCCAAAGCCAGGAGCCAGGAGCTTCTTCCAGGTCTCCCACGTGGGTGCAGGGGCCCAAGCACTTGGGTCATCTTCTTCTGTTTTCCCAGGCCACAGCAGAGAGCTGGATCAGAAGTGGAGCAGCCAGGACTCGAACCAGCGCCCTTATGGGATGCCAGCACTGTAGGCAGCGGCTTTACCCACTATACCACAGCACCGGTGCTAAGAAACAATCTTTAAAAAGAACATGATGAGGGCTGGCGCTGCAGCTCACTAGGCTAATCCTCCGCCTGCGGCACCGGCACCCCGGGTTCTTGTCCCGGTTGGGGTGCCGGATTCTGTCCCGGCTGCTCCTCTTCCAGGCCAGCTCTCTGCTGTGGCCCGGGAGGGCAGTGGAGGATGGCCCAGGTGCTTGGGCCCTGCACCCCATGGGAGACCAGGAGAAGCACCTGGCTCCTGGCTTTGGATCGGCGCAGCACTGGCCGTAGCGGCCATTTGGGGAGTGAACCAACGGAAGGAAGACCTTTCTCTCTGTCTCTCTCATTGTCTAACTCTGCCTGTCAAAAAAAAAAAAAAAAAAAAAAAAAAGATGAAAAACGCAGAAAGTAATTTGATAAATCGAGTCCATAATTAGAAATTTTCCCACAAAGACAATTCCAAGTTCAAATGGTTTTACTGTTCATGATGAAAATGTGCAGCAAACTAGACCTGGACCTAGAGGGGAACTTCCCGAGTGACAGACAGAAGCAGCGGCAGCACATTCTGCAGCCAGCAGCGGGCGGGAAACAGAGCCGCGCCTGCAAAGGAAGACGGGGCCGGCTGCAGACGCCGCAGTGGAACAGGGAGACAACCCGGACAACGGGACAGCGTCGGAGAGCTGCCAGCTCCAGCCAGGATCAGCCGGCGTCCCCCGACGAGTGGCTCTGCCAGGCGGGCCTGGGAAACTGGACTTGCACAGGCAGAAGGAAGCCGGGCTCTCACCCAACACCACACAGCCCCACGCGAGATGCCTGCACGTCCAGGCCTCCCACAGTACTGTCCACGGCAGCCAGAGCGGCCGCGAGTGGACGAATGACAAAGACTGTGGCTCCCACACAAGGGACTCCCATCCAGCCACAACAAAGCCAGGGTGCAACAACACAGCCACCTGCAGGTGCTGCGTGAGGTGAGGGGACACGGGCACAGGGACGGAGGCCTCACAGGGCAGAGCGGGGGCTACAGGGGGCAGGGCGGGCAGTGGGGAGCGCTTGGTCAAGGAGCCCAGGTCACAGTCAGGAGGGGACACACTCTGCTATCTGCCACAGCCAATGACGGCCAGAGGTGACAGTGACGTCCACTTCACAGTGAGTGGCCAGAGGTGACAGTGACGTCCACTTCACAGTGAGTAGCCAGAGGTGACAGTGACATGTGGGGAGCAACTGGGAGCAACTCGGACTAGACTAAGTTACTGGAATTAAGACTTATTCTATGCATCTGCTCTCCCACAATATGGCGCTGGGAGAGGAGCAAACAGCTTCTGCACAGCTGCCTCCAGTTCAACCAATAAACTGTAGGACCTGCTCCTGATTGGAGGAGAGCAGCGTACTCGGCATGTGGGTAGCAGAGTTGGGATTGGTGGAAGAGGACTATAAGGGAGGAGAGAGACAGCATGCACCAGGAACATCTAAGGGGAACATCTATCTGAAGGAACACCTGTGCAGCCCCCGAGAGAGCCGGCCGGCGGTGTGCCGCTCCCCCGCGGAAGTGGGGAAAGTGGCCAGGGGGAACCGCCCTTCCACGGAGGTGGAAGGGACGGTAGCCAACCCGGGAAGAACCAGTAGCAAACCCGGGGAGGGCCGAGCATACAAAAGAACAGCGCAGGGTCCTGTGTCGTTCCTCCACGAAGACGGGGAGCGACAGTGACATGCACTTCACCATGAGTGACCAGAGGTGACAGTGATGTCCACTGGACAGTGACCAGAGGTAACAGTGAGGTCCATTTCACAGTGAGTGACCAGGGGTGACAGTGAGTGACCAGGGTGACAGTGATGTCCACGTCACAGTGAATGACCAGAGGTGACAGTGACATGCACTTCACCATGAGTGACCACAGGTGACAGTGATGTCCACGGGACAGACCAGAGGTGACAGTGACGTCCCCTTCACAGTGAGTGCCCGGGGTGACGGTGACGTCTGCTGGACTGCAGTGACACGAGAGGGTTTCTGATGCTCTCACAGAGTCAGTGTGTGAGGCGATGGACGCGCCGGCCACTCTAAGAAGCCACACAGTGTGCACAGCACCACGACCACGCCATCTCTGAATACGCACGTGCAGCGTGTGTCCTCCAAGAAGGAACACATAAAAGCTTTGCAAAAAGAAAACACATGGAATGAACACACAACCAATCACTATTTGGCCACAGAAGGAATGAAATCCCATCATTCGCAACAACATGGATGGAACTGGAGAACACTGTGCCAGGTAAACAGACACGGAACCACACGTTCCCACCCACTGGCGGGGGCTTCAAAGTTTCACAGCGGAGAGCCGGGGGAGGGGGCCACTGCTGTGGCGTAGTGGGCTGAGCCTCCACCTGCAGTGCGGCATCCCACGCGGGCGCCAGGTCAAGTCCCGGCTGCTCCACTTCTGATCCAGCTCTCTGCTGTGGCCTGGGAAAGCAGTGGAAGACGGCCCAAGTGCTTGGGCCCCTGCACCCAGGTGGGAGACCCAGAAGAGGCTCCTGGCTTCAGATCAGCCCAGCTCCGGCCTTTGCAGCCACTGGGGGAGTGAACCAGAGGATGGAAGACTTTTCTCTCTCTCTCTCTAACTCTACCTTTCAAATAAACAAATCATTTTTAAAAAGCTAAAAAAAAAAAACTGGGGGGCAGTGTGGGGGTCCGACAGGCGAGAGCTAGTCTGTCACACAGCGCTCAACCGCTGGTGACAAATCTCAGGGCGACGAGAAGCAACGGCCTGAAGCTCCCAGCAGACAGAATGATCGGAGCTGGAGGAACGGCGGTGCCGACCTCCGCACGCTGCCCACGCTGGCTCGGCTCGCACACCCCAGCGCACACACGACGTGTCAATCAGACAACCATTTACAGGACTGTTTGTGAGGCACAACGACAGAGACAGAGGGAGAGGCAGAGCCCCCCACGCAGGGCTCACCCCTCCATGGCCACCACGGCCAGGGCTGAGCCAGGCCGAGCCAGGAGCCAGGCGCTCCGGCGGGGTCTCCCCTGTGGATGACAGGGCCCAGTACTGGCCAGCACCTGCTGTCTCCCAGCAGAAAGCTGGGTCACACTCTGTCTTTCAAATGCATAAATAAATCTTTGATAAAAATTTATTTGAAAAGAGTGGCAGAGAGACAGACAGACACAGACACAGACACAGAAAGATTTTTCCAAGTGCTGGTTCACTCCCCAAATGCCCACAACAGCTGGGGCTGGCTCAGGGAGAAGCCAGGAGCCCAAACTCTATCCAGGTCTCCCACGTGGGTGACGGGGGCCCAGGCACTTGAGCCAGCATCTGCCGCCGCCCAGGGTGCACGTTCGCAGGAAGCTGGGTCCGCAGCAGAGCAGCCAGGACTCACGCTGGCTGCCGGCACCACGGGCAGCAGGCTAACCACCGAGTCACGGCCCCAGAAGGAGGACCGTATGAACCACAGATCTAGAGGTGACTTAAAACACGGGGGAGGGCCAACGCCGTTGCGCAGCGGGTAAAGCTACACGTACACCAATAAACCAATGCACACTTTACCAGTGCAAACGCACCAATGCGTACAGCACCAATGCACACGGCACCAGTGTACACAGCACCAATGCACACGCACCAGTGTATACGGCACCAATGCACATGGCACCAATGCACACGCACCAGTGTATACGGCACCAATGCACACAGCACCAATGCACACGGCACCAATGCACACGCACCAGTGTATACAGCACCAGTGTACACAGCACCAATGCACACGCACCAGTGTATACGGCACCAATGCACACGCACCAGTGTATACGGCACCAATGCACATGGCACCAATGCACACGCACCAGTGTATACGGCACCAATGCACACAGCACCAATGCACACGCACCAGTGTATACGGCACCAATGCACACAGCACCAATGCACATGCACCAGTGTATACGGCACCAATGCACACAGCACCAATGCACATGGCACCAGTGTATACGGCACCAATGCACACAGCACCAATGCACATGGCACCAATGCACACAGCACCAGTGCACACGCACCAGTGTATACGGCACCAATGTATACAGCACCAGTGTATACAACACCAATGCACACGGCACCAATGCACACAGCACCAGCCATTAGGAAAACACAAGTCAAAGCCACCATGAGGACCTGGGGTTGCAGCACAGGTAAGCCACCTCTTACAATACCTGCATCCCACAGTGGAACCCTGGTCAAGATCCAGCTGCTCTGTCCAGATACAGCTCCCTGCTACTGCAGCTGGGAACGCGGGACAGTATGGTCAAAGTGCTTGGGCCCTGCCACCGTGCGTGAGACCAGGAGGGAGCTCCTGGCTCCTGGCTTCAGCCTGGCCAAGCGCGGCTGATGCAGCCGTCTGGGGAGTGAACCAGCGGATGAGACATCCCCCACCCCCAATCTCTCTTTTCAAATAAAAAAAGATAAAAACAGGTGCTACTAAGCGAAATTAAACACAATAAAGGGGCCGGAGCTGTGGTGTAGCAGGTAAAGCCGCCGCCTGCAGTGCCAGCATGCCATATGGGCGCTGGCTCGAGTCCTGGCTGCTCCACTTCCCATCCAGCTCCCTGCTGTGGCCTGGGAAAGCAGTGGAAGATGGCCCAGGTCCTTGGGCCCCTGCACCCATGTGGGAGACCCGGAAGAAGATCCTGGCTCCTGATCAACGCAGCTCTGGCCATTGCAGCCAACTGGGGAGTGAACCAGCGGATGGAAGACTTCTCTCTCTCTCTCTCTCTGACTCTCCCTCTATCTCTATGTAACTCTGACTTTCAAATAAAAATAAAGCTTTAAAAAACTAAAATAAACAATCTAAAGAAAAAGATCTGAGCTGTCACCTGCAGCACTGGCGTCCCATATGACCACGGGTTCAACTCCCACCTGCTCCACTCCCAATCTAGCTCCCTGCTCGCGTGTCTTGGAAAGCAGAGAAGATGTCCAAGTGCCTGGACCCCTGAAAGCCACGTGGGAGACCCAGACAGGGTTCCAGACCCATGGCTTCAGCCTGGCCCAGCCCCAGCCATTGCAGCCATTCGGGGAGTGAACCAGCAGGTGGAAGATTCTCACTCGCTCGCTCGCTCGCTGTCTCCTCTTTTCTCTAACATCATGTCTACAAATGGAAAGAAACTGATTTAGATTCAAGACAGTCCCTATGGAACTCCAGTAGACGGCTGGGGTGGGAAACAGGCTGAGGGCCTGCTCCACGTCTGACAGCACTCAGCAGAGACCGCCTGCGCCTGCGCAGAGGGAGCAGAGCCCAGGGCACGAGGCAGTCTGGCCCCGCACCCAGAGCCGGCCCAGGCGGGCCGAGGGTCTAAGGTGGGGCCTCCAGAGATGTACAAACAGGACACGGAAGCATTGCCACTGCAGAAGGCCACCAAGCCCACTCACAACTGCAGCCGCCTGCCAGACAGCCACACTACACTAAGAGCACAAAACACCAGGTCACAGACAAGATAACACAGCTAAGAGGGAACCATAGGGGCCGGCACTGTGGTGTAGTGGGTGAGGCCACCGCCTGCAGGGCCCGCATCCCATATGGGCACCAGTTCAAGTGCCGGCTGCTCCACTTCCGACCCAGCTCTCTGCTGTGGCCTGGGAAAGCAGTGGAGGATGGCCCAAGTCCTTGGGCCCCTGCACCTGCGTGGGAGACCCGGAGGAAACTCCTGGCTCCTGGCTTCTGATTGGCTGAGCTCTGGCCACTGCAGCCATCTTGGGAGTGAACCAGCAAATGGAAGACCTCTCTCTCCCTCTCCCTCTCTCTCTCTCTGCCTCTCCTACTCTCTCTGTGTAACTCTTTCAAATAAAAAAATAAATCTTTAAAAAGAAAAAAAGTGAGGGTGAGAGTGACGGGGGTGGGGGACGGGGACTGTGAGCTCCCATCTCTAGTTCACTCCCAAACACTCCCAGTGGCCAGGCCAGGACTGAGCCAGGGCAAAGCCAGGGACCTGGAACTCAACTGAGGCTCCCAGGCGGGAGGCAAGAGTCCAACCATCGCGGCACGGCTGGCAAGAGCACGCTGGAGTCAGGAATCCAGACACCGTAAACGGGACACGGGCGGCTTAGCACAAAGCTGAACACCAGCCGTCTTCGCGCCCGGATTTACGAAGCACGCCAAGGACCCTACCTTCTACAGTCTCATGTTAATTAAGCAGAAAACAGCTAGGAGAAAAGCCCCCGCACCCGTCCCGTGCCCACTCACCCGGCTCAGCCTGGAGACGGCCAGCGACACGGAGGCCTTGAACTCCTCGGGGTTCTTCTGCGCCAGGGTGGTTATCAGGCTCGTGGCAGCCGTGACCACGCCCTGATGGGAAACAAACGACAGACGCTGTCAGCCCAGTCAACTTCTTGATGCCGCCATGCATTTGAAACTCGTTCTACACGAAGACCAACAGCCCAGCCGTCCCCGGGCCACCTCAGCCCGTGAGCGGCCCCGACAGGCCCGCCGAGCGACGCTCAGCGTGGTGCACACGGGGCTTCCTTTCTCCAACCTCTTTGAAAACTGGGAGACACGGGGTGCACCTGGTGCAGCTGTCCAGGTGCTGCTGTGGACGCCTGCATCCCGTGTCAGAGCCAGGCTGGAGTTCTGCTCCACCCCCAATTCCGGTGTCCTGCTAATGCAGACGCCAGGAGGAGGCGGGTGATGGGTTGGTGACGCCTGCCCCCCACGTGGGAGGCCCAGATTGCACTCCAGGCTCCTGGCTTTGGCCCAGCCTAGCACTGGCGGTTGTAGACATTTGGCAAATGAACCAGTGATAGAAGATTTCTATCTCTCTCTGTCTCTCTGCCTTTCAAATAAACAAATAATTACGAGATTTTAAAAACAGAGCAACAGGGTCGGTGCCACGACTCAGTAGGTTAATCCTCCACCTGCGGTGCCAGCATCCCATATGGGCGCTGGTTCAAATCCCGGCTGCTCCACTTCCCATGCAGCTCTGCTGTGGCCTGGGAAAGCAGCGGAAGATGGCCCAGTGCTTGGGCCCCTGCACTCATGTGGGAGACCTGGAAGAGGCTCCTGGCTTCAGATCGGCACAGCTCTGGCTGTTGCAGCCATTTGGGAAGTGAACCAGAGGATGGAAGACCTCTCTCTCCCTCTCTCTTTCTCTCTCTGTAACTCTACTTCTCAAATAAATAAATAAATAAAATCTTAAAAAAAAAAAAAAAAAAAAAAAAAAAAAAAAACAGAGCAAACCGGGAGATGTCGCCCTGCCCAGCCCCTGGCGCTGTGCAGGTGGCGGCCCCTACAGGTGAGGTCCAGGACAGCAGCCCCTCCAGGGCCTGATTCCGACCACCCTGCGCAAACAGTGTCTGTGGAGTCCCCTGATCCTTACATCCGAAAAGCCCAGCAGCTGGAAACGTCCGCTCTCCCTGGCCTTGCTGAGAAGTGGTCCCAGCACCAGACCCCTCCCCGCAGGGCTCCAGGGGCAGGGCTGGGAGCCCAGGGCCTGCGTCATTCCTGGTTCACGGGGACCTCACTCACAGAGGAGGAAGAACAGCACTCAGCTCTGCACCCGGTGCCCGGCGCGGCCACTCCTGAGCTGAGCAGCGCCCACAGGGAGCTCCGGGGGCCCTGGCACAGGTTCCTCGGCTCCCGGGGCGCCATGGGAATGGCCTCCCTGCACATTCTCACTGGCCAGGTGAGTGCTAACAAGTCTCTCCCTGCCTCAGAGAATGCCTATGACGTGAGGGCACCTGTGGCACGCAGTCCCCTCGTGCAGAGTTGCCCAAGCTGCGTCCTAAGCAGGGAGGCCTGGCCAGGAGTCGGCGCCTGCACCAGCGGCAGCTTCTCGCAGCAAAGGGGCCTCACCCCCCGCACTGCTGGCTGCAGGCAACCAGGGCAGCCCTCCGCGGCCCGCGGCCCCTCCTGCCCCGGGCTCTCGCAGACTCAGCAGCGCCCGCTACCTGCTCCGTCCTGCTCTGTCACTGGGACGCACCTCAGGGCCCAGGACCACACAGCCTCCCTCTTGGCCGGCGCAGCCCTCTGTCCACAGACACCCCAATGACTGAGCTTGACGCACCAGGTGCTGCGCACACCTCCCTGCCCGCTCCACAAAGCCCCTGGGGCTCCCGCGGCGCTGCCTGACGGGCCCGACAGCCTGCCCGGCCCAGGGGCTCACAGGCCCAGCTGCTGGCGACACTCAGCAGCCGGCGGCCTCTGGCAACATCGTACCCCGTGGGTGGGGCCTGACCCTGGAGACCCCATGCTGCTCGTCCTCACCCTATCGGGCCCCCCCGCCGTGAGGTGGTGCTCTCCTCCTCTCCCGGCCCCCTGTCCCGGCCCAGCTCATTTCAGATCTAATAAGCAGGGGTCATGACATGGGACGGCCCAGGCGGCCGCCGCACCACAGCAAATGCCAAGCATCATGGGTAATGCTCTTCTCAAGCACACGTCACAAAGTGGGGGCCGGCGCTGCGGTGCAGCTGCAGTCCCTGCTGCCCCACTTCCAGGCCAGCTCCCTGCTGTGGCCTGGGAAAGCAGTGTAGGACGGCCCAGTGCTTGGGCCCTGCACCTGCCTGGGAGGCCAGGAAGAAGCTCCTGGCTCCCGGCCTTGGTTGGCCCAGCCCCAGCCACTGCAGCCACTTGGGAAGTGAACCAGCGGATGGAAGACCTCTCTCTCTCTCTCTACTTCTCTCTCTGTAACTCTTTCAAACAAATAAATCTTTAAAAACAAAAAGAATATGAAGAAAAAAAGTTTGTGGAAAATGGGATTAAGACGCAAGTTTGCTTTGGTGCGAATAGTTCAGGGAAATGCGAAACTTCAGAAGACCCGCACACGGAGTTCACGACGTTTTGCACAAAACACTTGAAACTTATCTCTTACCTCCATTTTCCACGAATGTCTGAAGCCCACTCACACTTCACTTCTGAGGTGGGACTCCCCTGGGAGGGCGCACGCCACCCACCCACTCAGCAGGGACACATGGCTACCTGCTTCTCTCCTCTCGCTTGTCCCACAGACCCCGGGCAGGACAGGCCCAGCGAGCCTCACGGGGTCCCTCCCACAGCACGTGTCACCTGCAGCCCATCACTCACTGAAAGTCTGCGCGTGGCTGGCTGTGCAGAGTGACAAGACCACATGTGGGGGCCCCGAGCTGCACACAGGACACGCCAGCACAGCCCTAAAGCAGGGGGCCGAGGGGGCACTGCCTGCCACACGCTGGTCTTGCTCTCCGCTCCCCACAAGGCTCAGGTAGAAGACAGCCGGGGCAGCCCCTGTTCCTTCCGCCTGGGGAGGCCTTGCCCCCGGCACTGGTGCAGAGTCTCACGCTGTGCTGCACAGGCCGCAGTCCTGACGGGCCCTGTGTGGGCACCCAGCACCCAGCAGCCAGCAGCCAGCTCACTGTGCACCCGTGTGGGCCCCCAGCACCCCACGGCCCACTGCACTGTGCACCCGTGTGGGCCCCAGCACCCCACGGCCCAGTGCACTGTGCACCCTGTGGCCCAGCACCCACGGCCCAGTGCACTGTGCACCCTGTGGCCCAGCACCCAACAGCCAGCTCACTGTGCACCCATGTGGGCCCCCAGCACCAAACGGCCAAGCACCCGTGTGGGCCCCAGCACCCCACGGCCCACTGCACTGTGCACCCGTGTGGGCCCCAGCACCCACGGCCCAGTGCACTGTGCACCCTGTGGCCCAGCACCCACGGCCCACTGCACTGTGCACCCTGAGGCCCAGCACCCATGGCCCAGTGAACTATCACCCTGTGGCCCAGCACCCACGGCCCAGTGCACTGTGCACCCCGTGGCCCAGCACCCACGGCCCAGTGCACTGTGCACCCCGTGGCCCAGCACCCACGGCCCAGTGCACTGTGCATCCCGTGGCCCAGCACCCCACAGCCCAGTGCACTGTGCACCCTGTGGCCCAGCACCCACAGCCCAGTGCACCCCGTGGCCCAGCACCCACGGCCCAGTGCACTGTGCACCCCGTGGCCCAGCACCCCACAGCCCAGTGCACTGTGCACCCTGTGGCCCAGCACCCACGGCCCAGTGCACCCTGTGGCCCAGCACCCACGGCCCAGTGCACTGTGCACCCTGTGGCCCAGCACCCATGGCCCAGTGCACTGTGCACCCTGTGGCCCAGCACCCACGGCCCAGTGCACCCTGTGGCCCAGCACCCACGGCCCAGTGCACTGTGCACCCTGTGGCCCAGCACCCACGGCCCAGTGCACTGTGCACCCTGTGGCCCAGCACCCACGGCCCAGTGCACTGTGCACCCTGTGACCCAGCACCCACGGCCCAGTGCACTGTGCACCCTGTGGCCCAGCACCCACGGCCCAGTGCACTGTGCACCCTGTGGCCCAGCACCCATGGCCCAGTGCACTGTGCACCCTGTGGTCCAGCACCCACGGCCCAGTGCACTGTGCCCCGGCTGCTCTCACGGTGCTGTGTCTCACGACGGCTCCCTGGGGGTAAGGATGCAACTGAGTCCAAGATTTACCAGATGCTGGTCATTGAGGAGGTGGACCACACGGGACGTCCAGTCGCCCATGGGAACGAGATCAGGGGACGTCCGGTACAGGCGCAGCAGACACAGGGCGGCGCTCTGCTTCACGCTGTCCATCGTGTCCCTGAAAGACAGACGTCGCGGCCACTCAGCAACAGCCGTCACCAGGAACAAGCGGGCCTCACAGGCAGGAGGTGGGGACGAGACCCAGAGCGAGGTCACTCCGTGCCACCTCCCCTCACCGCAGGCCTGACCCCAGAGCAGAGGCACGGGGCTCACAGCAGCCTGGGGAGTCTGCAGGCAAAGGCTTCACTACCAACGCCCACACCCCTACGGTGGCCCACGCCCACGCCCACGCCCTTCCAGCTGCTGAGGGCAGGCCTGGCCATGGAGCTCTCCCAGGCCAACATCCAACAGAGGAGCATTGAAGGGGGACAGCACCAGGCACCACCATGACACAGGAGAGAGCCACTGCCACCCCCAGAAGTGTGCACACAGCACAGTCCCCACACTTCCCTCCACCCAGGAGTGTGCACACAGTACAGTCTCCCCACACGTCCCCTCCACCCAGGAGTGTGCACACAGCACAGTCCCCACACGTCCTCTCCACCCAGGAGTGTGCACACAGCACAGTGCCCACACGCCCCCTCCACCCAGGAGTGTGCACACAGCACAGTCCCCACACGTCCCCTCCACCCAGGAGTGTGCACACAGCACAGTCTCCCCACACGTCCCCTCCACCCAGGAGTGTGCACACAGCACAGTCACCTCTCCACAGGTCTCTGGGTTTGCAACCAGGAAGCTGAAGAAGACGGCTGACTGTGTCACCCCACACCGACGACCAGCGGCCTCTCTCAGGTGAGGGCACCCAAGGCGGGGACCAGCAGGACACTGGGGTCAGGGCAGGGGCTGCTCACAGGGCACGTCCCTGAGTCTCTCAGCTGGCCAACCTCACCCCAGGGTGCAGACGTCACAGCACCGCTCTGCCCGCCCCTCCCGGGCCTCCTCCTGACCACACGACTCCTCTGCACCTGACCTCCAGTGGCCAGGGGACAGGTGTCCACCAGGGGCCTCCTGCCACGGAGGCTCCAGCCCTCGGCACTGCACTCTGAGGCGTGCACCATCAGCCGGGTTTCGTTTCTTTCAAGGAGGGCCCAGGGTGTCCACGTGACCCGAGCTTCCAAGGTAGAGGACCTGCCCCTCCCGCACAGCTCCCCAGGGCAACAGCACCGCCCTGTGCCCCGTGAACAGGAGGCACCACTCCTGCACCTCTCGGGCTGCTTTCCTCGTCCTCCCTCCCAGCACACACCCTGCCGGGGTCCCAGGCTGCCCCTCCCGTCAGGATCCGCACATGCTAGCGCCTGCAGCTCAGGGAGACCCTCGTCCATCACCCCTGACACCTGTCTGGCATCACAGCCTGTCACCTAGCAGGTGCTCACCAAGCAACACTAAGGATCAGAAGCTGCTACACTGGACACGCAGACTTCAGACCCGGAGCCCCCCCCTCCGGAGGCAGAGAGAGGCAGTCAGTGGCCGGTAGGAGGTCCCAGGACTTTGCCGGTGACCTGCAGCAGCCACAGTGGCAGGCAGGGGGCGCAATTTCCCGTTTCTACCCCAGCCCGCGCCGCCACATCAGTCCAACTTCCACCCTGGCTGTCTTACTCGGAGCACCCTTGTCTCGGACGCACAGCAGAGGCCACCAGCTGCCCACGGTTGCCCCGGCCCTGCCCAGCCTACTGCTGACCGCCCACCTCCGTCTGGGCTCCGCGTGTGGACTGCTCTCTGTCGACCTGGCTCCTCCACCCCCTCAGATGAAACGCCCCCACCCCACCTGCAGCTTCACTCCCAGGCCCCGCCTCTCCTGGGTGGCTGGCAGGGGCTGTGGCGCCCACGGCGCCCACTGCACGTGCAGCAAGCCCAGTGGCAGCCCTGCTCTCCACTCACCACATGGCAGCAGCACCTCGGGGGATGCACAGAGGCCCAGACCCTGCCAAGGCCCTCCTGGGGGCAACTGCAGTGAGCTGAGATCCTTGGACCAGACCTGTTTGTCCAAAACCTTCCGCCACCTTCGCTCCAGCCCGTCTCGCCACCTGGGGGCTGTGTCCGCCCACCTTCCCAGTCTGACAACCCTGCCGCCGGCCCACAGCCACCCTGCTCCCCTCTTCTGAGTCCAGGGGTCGCTGCGCGCGGGCACCTGGGACCCACAGGGCAGCCTGGGCTGCTCATGTTCTGGTGGGCGGGCCTGGGCTTCGCTCTGGGTCAGAGGCGGGGGGGGGGCTCTCTGGCGCCCACCTCCTACAAGCAGCACCCGGGAAGGGCAGCACAGAGCTGAGCTGAGCAGAGGGCGCCCGGCACCTCTTCCTGGGCGCCGACAGCGAGCCCGGCTGTTGGGGACAGGCTCCCTCTTCCACCCATCTCCAAATCGCAAGTGGTGGGCAGGAGAGCCCGAAGGGCTTCCTAATCTTGTACTTCCTGCTCCAGCCTCACCGGAGAGGGGAGATTCAAATGTCTGTACCACGCAGTCACAAGTGGCCCCGGAGCACGAGAGCACCCGCACGCACCCGGCCACGAGGATCTTGGGGATCTCCCCGGCGAAGGCCTCGGCCATCTCTCGGCTGCCCACGTTGGCGATGCAGTGCAGGGCCAGGCCCATGAAGGTGGGGTTCCTGCTGGCCAGGTCGTTCTTGATGGCGTTGTTGATCAGGCGGATGAGCTCGCTGTTGGAGTTGACCAGCACGGAGATGAAGAGGTAGCCCTGTGTTTCCAGAGGACACGAGGACAGAGGCTCGTGACCACCGGAGCGAGCCGTGCGCTCCACGCAGCCGCGCCCTCCACACTCCACACAGCCGCGCCCTCCACACACTCCGCACAGCCGTGCCCTCCACACAGTCGCGCACTCCACACACTCCGCACAGCCGTGCCCTCCACACAGTCGCGCACTCCACACAGCCGGGAGCTCCACGCAGCCGCGCACTCCACACAGCCGCACCCTCCACACAGCCGCACCCTCCACACTCCACACAGCCGCGCCCTCCGCACAGCTGTGCCCTCCACGCAGCTGGGAGCTCCATGCAGCTGGGAGCATCGCCACACTGAGGGGGGGAGGACGAGGATGGGGGGGAGGGGAGAGGACGAGGAGGAGGAGGAGGATGGGGGGAGGGGAGAGGACGAGGGGGGAGGAGGGGGAGGGGAAGGAGGAGGGAGGAGGAGGGAGGAGAAAGAAGAGGAGGATGAGGAGGAGTCCAAGGCCCGCAACAGGACAGCACTGCTCTGGGACAAGTTGGCTTTGATGTCCTCAGAGACCAGACCCCCCCCACACTGCTCAGCCCAAACCCACATCACCCAGTGACAAACTGGGATTCCCAGAAACGCTGCCTACTCCGTCTGTCCCTCTGAACCTGTGTCCCCAGAGTCACCCCACCTGCACGGTCACTGCCACCCCTCGCATCCAGCTGCCCAGAACGCAGCCCGGGTCACTGCCAGCTCTGCCACGTGGTCTCCTCCACGTGCAGCCTGTCAGATGTGTCTGCTGTGTCCACTGCGCGCTTCCCACCTGATCCAGGCAACGCCATCGCCGGGCCACGGTCCAGCAGGCCCGCCCTCCTCCCTCGGGTCCCCCCTCACGCTGCAACTCTACATCAATGCCGCTGCCCCACTGCACAAGGGCGCGACCCCATCGGCCTTCAGTTACTAAGGGTCTCCAGCGCAGGCCTCTTGGTGCACTGCGGGACAGACAGCAACGCCACCAGTCCTGAGCACCACAGGGACTCGCTCCAGGACTCCCCTGAGGGGCACGGCCCTCTGTAGCACGGCCGGGCACCTGCACAGCCAGCACAGTGCAAGCGCTGCACACAGACCTGCACGCCGCGCCGCCGGGCGGTGACGGCAAAGGGACCCTGCGCTGCTTGCCACAGGCGCGACTGCTTTCCCAGGGTCTCCAGCCCCGTACCCGTGGACGCAGGGCCGACTGGACTGCACACCCTGAGGCACGGAGTGTGCTGTAACCGCTGTGAGTTCAAGTTCTTCACAAATACGAACACGTGACTTCATCACGTGGAAGACACGGAAGTAACAGGACTACAAGAGAACACGGCCGGCCAAGACTGCAGCCCTGAGAAAGCTCCGGAAACGTGAGCGGGCTGGGCGCGGGCTGGGGCGCGGGCTGGGGCCGGGGGCAACCTAACCTGGCACCTGTTTCAGAAACAAACTGCCTGTGACCACGGAAGGGTGGACACATGAGGCACCCACGAGAGGTGGCTCCACGCCGTGCCAGTCCACACTCGTGGGGGCTGCCCCCCGCGGCCCCGCGAGGCACTCACGATCTGCTTCTCCGTGTATCTGTTTGAGCTGAGCAGGTTCACGGCCTCCATGTGTCCAAAGTCAATGTCGTGACCAAGGAGGAAGATGAAGAGCAGCTTGCAGACGTACTTTTTCTTACTGTAGCCGTCGAGAGCCTTGTCACCTGCAGAAGAGAACAGATCAGCGCAGGCCGAGGGCCCGTCCACACGGCTGCAGACAGGGGGCTCCCCTCCACACGACTTCCAACCAGCGCTGCGTCCGAGCACAAACCTGGGGCTTCCTTCTTAGAACCAGAGCACTTGGCACGGCGGGTTCTGCCTCCCAGACAACCCTGGGCCAAGGCAGTCCGCCGAGCCGGCCCGGCCTCCCTCACACCTTCCACAATCCCACCTGCAGCCAAGGAATTTGCAAATCCTGCCGTGAACCAACATCTTTTCTTTTTTAAAGATGTACTCGTTCGGGCCGGCGCCGCGGCTCACTAGGCTAATCCTCCACCTAGCGGCGCCGGCACACCGGGTTCTAGTCCCGGTCGGGGCGCCGGATTCTGTCCCGGTTGCCCCTCTTCCAGGCCAGCTCTCTGCTGTGGCCAGGGAGTGCAGTGGAGGATGGCCCAGGTGCTTGGGCCCTGCACCCCATGGGAGACCAGGAAAAGCACCTGGCTCCTGGCTCCTGCCATCGGATCAGCGCGGTGCGCCAGCCACAGCGCGCTGGCCGCGGCGGCCATTGGAGGGTGAACGAACGGCAAAGGAAGACCTTTCTCTCTGTCTCTCACTCTCACTGTCCACTCTGCCTGTCAAAAAAAAAAAAAAAAAAAAAAGATGTACTCGTTCGTGTATTTTTTTGAAGGCAGAGAGGGGGGAAAACAGAGATCTTCCAGCTGCTGGCTCACTCCCCAAATTGCCGTAACAGCTGGGGCTGGGCCAGGCCAATGCCAGGAGCCCAAGACTCCATCCAGGTCTCCCCGATGGGTGCAGGGACCCAAGCACTTGGGCCGTCCTCTGCTGCTTTCCCAGGAACGTTCGCAGGGAACTGGATTGGAAGCGGAGCAGCCGAGACTCAAAAAGACACTCGGATATGGGAGGCTGGGCCCACCGCACCACACGCCTGCCACAAACAACATCTTTTTTTATTTTTTTAAAGTTTTTGGATTTATTTCGAAAGTCAGAGTCAGAGGGAGAGGCAGGGGGACAGAGGTCTTCCATCCACTGGTTCACTCCCCAAATGGTCGCAATGGCCGGAGCTGGGCCGATCAGAGCCAGGAGCTTTTTCTGGGTCTCCCACATGGGTACAGGGGCCCAAGCACCTGGACCGTCTTCCACTGCTTTCCTAGGCCATAGCAGGGAGCTGGATTGAACTGGAGCAGCCAGGACTTGAACAGGTGCCCATGTGGGATGCTGGCACTGCAGGTGGCAGCTTCACCCACTACGCCACGGGGCTGGCCCTGCCACACCTTTTAAATACATTTATTTATTTATTTATTTATTTATTTTTTTGACAGGCAGAGTGGACAGTGAAAGAGAGAGACAGAGAGAAAGGTCTTCCTTTGCCGTTCGTTCACCCTCCAATGGCCGCCGCGGCTGGCGCGCTGCGGCCGGCGCACCGCGCTGATCCGATGGCAGGAGCCAGGAGCCAGGTGCTTTTCCTGGTCTCCCATGGGGTGCAGGGCCCAAGCACCTGGGCCATCCTCCACTGCACTCCCTGGCCACAGCAGAGAGCTGGCCTGGAAGAGGGGCAACTGGGACAGAATCCGGCGCCCCGACCGGGACTAGAACCCGGTGTGCCGGCGCTGCTAGGCGGAGGATTAGCCTAGTGAGCCGCGGCGCCGGCCCTTAAATACATTTATTAATTACAGCAGACAACCTACCCTAGACTATCCTCCATGTCAAAAATTCAGGACAAGCCATGGGAAAGGAGGGGCGTCACCTCCCCCCGACCACAGCAGGCCAGAGACTCCACAGAGGACGCTCAGCACTGCTGCCCCAAACACCAGGGGCCCGCGTCACCCCAAAATGCGGGCGTCACACCCAGGGCAGTGGTCTGAGCTGGCTGGGTCTCACAGTGCCGCTGCTGTCCCCGCAGGAGCCTCCGGCCACAGCAGAAACAGACGGCAGACGACACCAGCCAAGGCCTGCTGAGGGCCGGGCTCCCGTGCCTGCAGGACAGGTGCTTCTGGGTACCCATGACTCATCAGCCGGCCAGAGGGCCTCACGCCCTGAGGACCCCGAGAGCCCTCCTGCTTTCAGCAGCAACAACCCTGGGACCCTGAAGGCCCCGCACGCGCCTGCCCCACGGACCTGCTCTTCTGCTTGCTGTGCCCCGGAGCCAATGCCGCCACTGATGGCAGGGGGTGTGGCACAGCAGGAACCCTCCCAGCCTGCCCCACACAGGGCTTCTCCCTCAGCCGGGACCTCCCACAGCCTCTCCCTACACTGCGCCCCTCCCACGGGAACTGCTCGGGAACCACTGTCGTCAGTGCCGAGCCGACCCGTGTCACACAGCTGAGCTGAATCACAGCACCGTGATGCTGCCACCGTTCCCGGCTCCTGTGAGGTCAGGGCACCCACCGGCCTCCGGGGAGACAGGCCCAGCTCGGCCGCAGGGCCTGCCCAAGGCCTCCGCCACTTCTCCAGCTGCCTCCGCCTGGACCTTACCCTTCAGCACGCCCAGCTCCGGCTCCTGCAGGCCTGGGAGCCGGCGCCCACGGGGAAGCCGCTGAGTCCCTGACTCCCAGCTTCAGCCAGGCCCTCGCGAGGCCCTCACCAGCGCAGACGTGGGCAGCGAGCCACAGACGGGGGAGGGCACGTGCACTCTCCCCTGTCGCCCACCTCCCTCTAAAGTAAAGAATAACCCAGTGACGAGCGCAGGGGAGGATGTGAGAAACTGGAGCCCACGTGCCTGCTGGCAGGGACGCAGAGGGCTCAGACACGGGCAACGGCACAGCCGGGCCTCGCACATCAACACAAAACCACTGCACCACCCGGCAATCCCACTGCCGTCTGCCTCGGAACTTCTGCTCGCACACCCACGCTCAGCACACACACCGCGGTGCCCACGGTGCTGCAGCGGGACACGGATCCACGCTGAAACACGGACACACCCTCAGCACCCTGTTATCATCAGTTTATTCAGGAAGTCAGGAAAGGAGCGCGCGCCAGCCCCGCTGCCGTTCAGGGCGCATTAGCAGGCAGCTGGGACTTGAAGCGGCTCGCAGGCGGCCGCTACGCTGGCCCCAAATCTTCAGGACATTCTGTTACGGCAAAGGGGTCTGATACAAAACGACAAGCAGGGGCTGGCGGGAGGTTCAGCCTCCGCCCACGGTGCCAGCACCTCACATGGGTGCTGGTCCGAGTCCCGCTGCTCCACCTCCTGTCCAGCTCCCTGCTGATGGCCTGGGAAAGGCAGTGGAAGATGGCGGGCTCCTAACCACCAGGCTGGGGACCCAGCGTGGAGCTCCCGGCTCCTGGCTTCGGCCTGGCCCGGCGCTGGCGATTGCAGCTCTCTGGGGAGGGACCCAGCGGACAGAAGAGCTCTCCCTCGCCCCTCTCGCTCTGTTTCTGACTTCTAAAACAAACCAATAAATCTTTAAAAACATGGAAGCTCACGGCCTCACAACTGCCACGCACCCCGGACGGCCGTGGTCGACGCCCGAGCACTCACCCGCTCGGGCCACTGTGGGGAGATTCCAGAGGGGCCGGGCCCTGACAGCAACTCACTAGCTGAGAACTGATTCAGACGGCACTAAAAAGCTAGCCCCTTGCTGCATGACGCCCACACGCCACACTTCACAGAGAAGTTACATGCACCGACCTTTGAACTTTGACCTGATGTTCGCCAGCTCCTTGTTGATCCTCTTTATCTCCGCCTCTTTGCTTTTGCCTGAAACAGAGCACAAATCACATTCAGTTCACCTCCAGGAGGCGCCCCCTTGCTGCAAAGACGCACACGGCGCAGACGGCGAGAGGCAGGGCTCCGGCTCAGCTGCTGGCTTTTAGAAGGGAAAGGAGACCAAGGCAAGGAGAGCAGCAGCCTTTCTCCCGCCAGGGCCAGGGCGCAGAGGCCACAGCAGAACCCAGGGCCCTGACTCGGAGCGCCTGGGGTGCCCAGCTCAGGGCAAATCCGCAGCGCCTCTCGGGAGCAGCCGCCCGAGCGTGGGACGGGCCCACAGCACCACTCTGTAACGCCACCTTCCTGCACGGTTCTGGAACTGGAAGGCAAGCAAAATGTTTTCCATGGGGCCGGCACTGTGGCGCAGCGGGTAAAGCCGATGCCTGCGACGCCAGCAGCCCAGGTGGGCACTGGTTCGAGTCCCAGCTGCCCACTTCCCATCCAGCTCCCTACTAACGGCCTGGGGAAGCAGAGGAAGATGGCCCAAGTGTTTGGGCCCCTGCACCCACGTGGGAGACCCAGATCTTCTGGGTCCTGGCTTCAGCCTGGCCCAGGGTAGCTGCTGCGGTCATCTGGGGAGCAAATCAGCAGAGGGAAGACCCCTCGCCCTCTCTACCTCTCCCTCTCTCTGTTTTTAAAACCTTTAAAAACAAGTACTTTCCACAGTAATTCATCATCATGGGGCACACATTTGGCCCAGCAGGTAAGAAGTGTATGTTCCACACTCGAGTTCCTGGGGCCGATTCCCGCTCGAGCCCTGGACTGCAGCTCCTGCTAACGCGCCTGGGAGGCCGTGGAGATGGCTCCTGCCACTCCTGCCCTGGCTGCCAGCCTCAGTCCAGCCCTGGCTGCTCAGGCCTCTGGGATGAGAGCTAGTGCACGTCTCTCTTTCTCTCCCGCCCTCCCTCCACATCTCAAATCAACAAACAAGTGGCAGAGCAGGTTAACTCACTGCGTGTGACACTGGCGTCCCATAACAGAACCAGCTCCCTGCTAATGAGCCTGGGAAGGCAGGAGATGCCCTAAGTGTATGGGCCCCTGCACCCACATGGGAGATACAGATGGAGTCCTGGGCACTGGCTTAGGCCTGGCCCAGACCTGGCTGTTGTGAACTAGCAGTTGGGGAGTGAACCAGCAGGTGGAAGATGGCCTTCTCTCTCCACCTGTCCCACTCTCTCTTTAGCTCTGCCTTTCAAATAAGTAAATAAATAAATCCACACAGCACACTCATAGAGTGACAATCACTTTTAGTAACACTCTGACCTCAGAATCAGCTCTTAAGGCTTCCTGGTCTGGCTGAAAAGCCTGTGAGAGCATTTCAGGCATGGAAAGCCAAGACGCTATGGCAAAAAATGTTCTACATGAAAGCTCTCTGTGAGAGACCCCAGCAGAAAGAAGGGGCCCTCAAAGAAGGAGGTACTTTTCTCTAAAGGGAGGAGAGAACTTCCATTTTGCTCATGGCCTTGTCCAAATATTGATAGAGTTGTGGACTCAAAAGGCTTCCATAGCCTGGGTAGCTCATGTCAAGAGCCTCAGGTGGTCACTGACATCATACATAAGAGTATTAGTTGTTAAAGTAACAACAGGAGTCACTGTGCACTAACTCCCCATGCAGGACCTCTGTCCTCAATGAGTTGTATTATGAGAGTTAACTACGAAACTTGTTCTCAAATAGTCTTTTTGTGTGTGTGCTGGTGTGTGTGTGTGTGCAAACTGTTGAAATCCTTACTTAGTATACAGTTGGTCTTCTGTGTACGAAGTTAATTGAAAATGAATCTTAATGGAGAATGGGACTGGGAGGGGAGAGGGAGGAGGGGAGGAAGTGTGGGAGTGTGGGTGGGAGGGCGGGTATGATGGGAAGAATAACTGTATTCCTAAAGTTGTGAAAGAAATAAAGAAGAAAAAATTAAAATGTTTAAATTATTCTCTTTAAAAAAAAAATAAAAGCTGGGGCCAGCACTGTGGCATTAACACATTAAGCCTTGGCCCACAGCGCCGGCATCCCACATGGGCACCAGTCCGAGTCCCAGTTGCTCTGCTTCTGATCCAGCTCCCTACTGGGAAAGCAGTAGAAGATGGCCGAGGTCTTTGGGCCCCTGCACCCGCATGGGAGACCTGGAAGAAGCTCCTGGCTCCGGATCGGCATAGCTCCAGCCGTTGTGGTCATTTGGGGAGTGAACCAGCAGATGGAAGACACCTTCCCCCTCCCCCCGCGTCTCTGTAACTCTGCCTCTGTAACTCTTCCATCTGCTGGTTCACTCCCCAGATGGCCACAGCGGCTGGAGCTGCGCTGATCCAAAGCCAGGAGCCTCCTCTGGGTCTCCCATGTGTGTGCAGGGGCCCAAGGACTTGGGCCATCTTCTACTGCTTTCACTAGATGGGAAGTGGAGCAGCCGGAACTTGAACGGTGCCCACACAGGATGCTGGCACTGCAGGTGGCGGCCTTACCTGCTACGCCGCAGTGGCAGCCCCTAAAGCTGACTACTAAAGGCATCCTCTCGAACAAGCCTTCGGGTCAAGGGTCACGGCAGCATCGCGTCCTCCCAGAGGCCCACCCTGCAGGGCCCAAGTCCAGCCCTGAGCCGCTGAACTCCACACCGCCCTCAAGGGCACCCCCAGAACTTCAGTCTCTCACCACACATCTGCTAACATGGGGCTAACACTTGCTGAGCTGTCCAACATACCCCAGGAAATTGCAGACACAACGGGTGGTCAGGACAGGAAAAGTGTGGACCTGAGTGGACCTGGGCCACACGACAACACTGCCCTCTTCCCAGCGGGGCGGGGGCGGGGGCGGGGGCGGGGGCGACGAGGTGAAGGTTCTGCCAGCACAGGGCACTCGGGCGCGGGGTGAAGGCAGCAGCCCACGCCCCCGCAGGCTAAGGGCAAACTCGTTCTCGGAAGTCTCTGAGAGCAGCACCTGCGCTGAGTGGGACTCTGGTCTAGACCAGGGCCACGAGAGCCACCCCGCCACGCACAGCCTCACTGAGACGGGCAAAGCTCGCCCTGTGTGTGCGTGACCCACCTGTGCCACGTGTGCCAATGTGCTTCTCACCAAGTCACGGCCATCTGGCAAACGGGCCTTTGAAGGCGGCCTGCGGCCTCGCTCACCAACCCAAACACCGGGGGAGGTCGCTCTGAATGGGGGGAACTGTGACTTCCAAGGTCAGAAAGACTCGGGGGCAGGCGTCTGGACCCCACTTGACGCCACCTCCCACGCTGCGGTGCTGGGTTTGGCTCCCAGATCCACTCCCGATCCCAGCTCCCTGCTAGAGTGCACCTCGAAGGCGGCAGTGATGGCCCAGGTCCTCGGAGCCCTGCCAGCCCCACCGAGTCCGGCGGGGTTCCTGGCTCCCAGTTTCAGCCTGGCCGCGCCGAGCCATTGTGGCCGTCTGGGGAGTGAACCAGCAGACAGAAGATCTCTCTGCGTGTCTCCCCCAACCCGCCCCTTAATTCTGCCTTTCAAATAAATAAATAAGTCTTTTAAAAAATCTCTCTGCTATCTCTTTGTCTTTCAAACAAACAAAAAAATACATAAATACAATTCTTAAACGGTCATAGCTAAAGAACAACAAAAACATTGGGGGGAGGGGTGGAAATAACATTAAAGACGTTAATCAGCTGGCGCCGCGGCTCACTTGGTTAATCCTCCGCCTGTGGCGCCGGCACACAGGGTTCTAGTCCCGGTTGGGGCACCAGATTCTGTCCCGGTTGCCCCTCTTCCAGGCCAGCTCTCTGCTGTGGCCCGGGAGTGCAGTGGAGGATGGCCCGAGTCCTTGGGCCCTGCACCCACATGGGAGACCAGGAGAAGCACCTGGCTCCTGGCTTCGGATCAGCACAGCGCACCGGCCGTAGCGGCCATTTGGGGGGTGAACCAACAGAAGGAAGACCTCTCTCTCTCTCACTTTCTAATTCTGCCTGTCAAAAAAAAAAAAGAAGTTAATCAATTTTCATAAAAGAAATCTATAGATTTCATCCAAGACTTGTAAATCACTAAATAAAACTAAAGTAATATGATCTTCTAATAAATTTTATTTATTATTTGAGAGACAGAGAGCTACCGTCTGCTGATCCACCCCCCAGAGGCCCAGAGAAGCCAGGGTTGGGCCAGGAACTTAACCAGGTCCCCCGTGAGGATGGCAGGACCCCAAGTGCTGGAGTCCCCACTGCTGCGACCCGGGCGAGCCCCTGCAGGAGGCTGGCGTCGGCCCCAGAGCTGGAGCGGAATGCAGTGCCCCCGCGTGGGAGGCAGCGTCTGGACACCAGCTCCTTCACACCGTGCCGCCGAGTCAGAGACCACGACCAGAGAAGCAGACAGGGGACTGCCCGCTGCTGCAGGACCAGAGGTGGGACGCTGTGGCTCCTCACTCACAGCTTCTGTTGTTCATTGGCTAACTCATAACATGAACCCACACACGCACAGGGAGACACACACATGTACACACACGCACACAGGGAGACACACGCACACACACACATGCACACAGGGAGACACACATGCACACACACATGCACACAGGGAGACACACACAGGGAGACGTACACGTACACAGGGAGACACACATGTACACAGGGAGACACACATGCACACACAGGGAGACACACGCACACACAGGGAGACGTACACGTACACAGGGAGACACACATGTACACAGGGAGACACACATGCACACACAGGGAGACACACGCACACACAGGGAGACGTACACGTACACAGGGAGACACATGCACACAGGGAGACACACATGCACACAGGGAGACACACGCACACAGGGAGACACACACGCACAGGGAGACACACATGCACACAGGGAGACACACACACACAGGGAGACACACACACACAGGGAGACACACGCACACAGGGAGACACACATGCACTCATACACACAGGGAGACACACACATACACAGGGAGACACACGCACACAGGGAGACACACATGCACTCATACACACAGGGAGACACACACGCACACAGGGAGACACACATGCACTCATACACGCAGGGAGACACACACGCACACAGGGAGACACACGCACACAGGGAGACACACACACAGGGAGACACACACGCACACAGGGAGACACACACGCACACAGGGAGACACACATGTACACAGGGAGACACACACGCACACAGGGAGACACACATGCACTCATACACACAGGGAGACACACACGCACACAGGGAGACACACATGCACTCATACACGCAGGGAGACACACACGCATGCACAGGGAGACACACACACAGGGAGACACACATGTACACAGGGAGACACACACGCACACAGGGAGACACACATGCACTCATACACACAGGGAGACATGCATGCACAGGGAGACACACGCACACAGGGAGACACACACGCACACAGGGAGACACACACGCACACAGGGAGACACACACATACACAGGGAGACACACATGTACACAGGGAGACACACACGCACACAGGGAGACACACATGCACTCATACACGCAGGGAGACACACGCATGCACAGGGAGACACACGCACACAGGGAGACACACACAGGGAGACACACACGCACACATGAACACGGGGAGACACATGCACACAGGGGACACATACATGCACACACACAGGTACTTCAAAAGGTTCATGACAAATGTGCACTCTTTTTTAAAAAAAGATTGATTTTATTATTTGAAAGGCAGAGTTAGAGAGACAGAGGTCTTCCATCCTCTAGTTCACTCCCCAAACGCCCACAACAGCCGGGGCTGGGCCAGGCCAAAGCCAGGAGCTTCTTCCAGGTCCCCCATGCGGGTGCAGGGGCCCAAGCACTTGCGCCATCTTCTACTGCTTTCCCAGGCCACAGCAGAGCTGGGTCGGAAGTGCAGCAGCTGGGACTAGAACCTGCGCCCATATGGGATGCCGGCATCACTGTCCAACTTAACCCACTGCACCAGAGTGCCAGCCCCCGCGCATCATCTTACAATTTCATTTCTGTGCCCTTTTCCAAGTGCCCCGGACACACACTTTACTTAATAGGGGCAGGACGGGCTTCCCACGAGAGCGACCCTGGAGCCGGGCACCTGAGGCCAAGGCCCCACAGCCATCTCTCCCGTCAGCCCGAGGCCCTGGCACCTGAGCAGAGAACGCGGCGGGGCACGAGGTGAAGGGCCTGGCGGGCCCCGGCGCTCAGGGGGCTGCGCTCTGACCATCCGGGAGAACTACTGCACACAAAAACAAAGTACGAAAACAAAGGGCGAGTTCCCCGGGAAGGGACCGTGGGACAGGAGACGTCACGGGCGAGGACGAGAGCCCCTGGGAACGAGGCCGAGGGAGCAGAGCCGCCCAGGGGCCCCAGGGAACTCGGGACAGCAGGTAACGGCTCCAGAAGTCAGACACGGCGGAGAGTTTGCGAGCAACACGAGAACAAACAAACGGACAGAAGACAAAAAGGAGAAACGCGCAGCCCGGCACCACAGTCCACCAGAGGCTGCAGCCAGGCCACAGCACAGCTGAGCGCGAGACGCGACGCCAGCAGCACCCCACGCCCACCCTCACAAAACCGCTGGACGCCAGGGGAAAGCGCACGAGACCACCAGGGAAGGAACCCTGAGACCAGGGTTGTAGATCCCGCAAAATCCACCTCCAGGCATAAACGCCACAGACCAACTCCGCCCACACGCGGGAGGCCAGGGAACAAGGCGGCTCCCAGACACCTGCAGGGCACCACAGGGAGCACGCGGCCGCACCCCAGCTGTGTCATCCCCGAGATCCCCGTGTGGGCGAAGGTGGCGGGCAAGGACCAGCAGAGCCATTACAGACAGCTGGGTGGGAGGGGCCACAGGACCTGGCAGGCACGTGGGCCTGGCCCCAGAAAGGCCTAGGAACGTCCCAGAGGCAAGAGGCATCCCCAGGACACAGACCACAGGTCCCTGGCTGTGTCCTGCTCGGGGGGACTGGTCACCCCAGGCCTGCGGGCAGCTCACCCCACTCAGCCCTCCCAGGACACCCGGATGTGCCAGGGCTCCCGCTCCTCCTCCTTCTGCGCAGACACAGTGCTGTGAGGGCTCATGGCTCTGAGCCACGCACACCAGGATCCAGCAAGAGGTCAGGTAGCGTCACAGGGTGCAAATGCCTGGTAACCCAAAAAGACCCCAACTCCCACGTCCAACATGACCACCTGGCTGCTCTCCTGCCGAGAATGGTAAGGGACAACTTATCCTGAAAACCGGCCACGGAGCCACCTGCCTTTCCCACAAGAACCGTAACCCTGGGAACAGGTCACACACGAGGGGAGGGTCTGCACCAAAGCAGAAAAAAACAAAAAAGGACGACATTACAGAACTACAAGATTGCCACTTTGCAACCGTGATGAATTAATGAAGTGGGCAGGGACTAGGGACAGCTCCTCGTCTCACGGGGTCCAACCAGGGCAGGTGTGGGCTGGGGTGAAGCCCCCACCTGGGAGCCCCTCACCCTGTATCAGAGTGCCTGGTCCGAACCCCAGCTCCCAGGCCCAAGTTCCTCTAAACGGGCGCCCTGGGAGGCAGCGGGTGACAGCTCCACCCACCTGGGAGACCCGGACCCATTCCAGGCTCCTGGCTCCAGCCCGACCCAACCCTGCCTGCTGCAGGCATTTGGGGGAGTTAAGTAAACCAGTATACGGGAGATCTGTCTCTGCCTGTTTCTCTGCTTTTCAAGTAAAAACAAAAAGGAAAGCCAAGCAGACACAGAACAGCCAAGGGACGCAGCCCCACAGACCCTGCTGCCGGACAGCAAAGGAAAGACACACACACACACACACACACACACACACGCACACGCACACCCGGAGCTGGCGTCCCAACGCCTGGGGCATCAGCAGACAGAGCGAGGGAAGAAGGGAAGTGCAGAGGCAGGCCGACCGACCGCGTGCAGGACGCAGCCCTGCAGGAGACACCATCAAGGCCAGCAGGCGCCTGCTGGGGGTGTCAGGTGGGATGGGCGGGCCGGGGCCCACGATCGGCAAGGAGCTGGAGATCTCCCGGCTCTTCCTGTCCACAGGGGCGGGCGCTGCGCGCAGCGGGTTCAGCTGCAGTCTGCGACGCAGGCATCGCTCCCGTCCCTGCCGCTGCCCACTTCTGACCCTGCTCCCTGCTGATGCCCCGGGGCCGATGGCGCACGCAGACACCCAGAGCTCCAGGCTCCTGGCCTCGGCCCGGCTCGGCCCAGGCCGTCGCAGCCATTGGGGGAGTGAACCAGCAGCTGGAAGAGCCCTCTCCGTCACTCTGCCTTTCCAATAAATAAAATTTCTGTCTCTAAGCCTGCACTCACTCCCCCACCCCCGCACGCCACTCCAGGGCGCCACTTCCTCATGAACGTGGAAGCTGAGCTCCGCAGATAACCTCCCCACCAAGCCCGCCCACACCCCACCCTGTCTGTGCGTCCTGCCAGGGCGCCACCCCTGCCTTCTCTGCGGCCTCAGGGGGCCACCGCACCCAGGGGAGGGTTCGCACCGCCCTCCTTAAATAAACCTTTACTTACGCCTCTGCTTCAAATTCCTCCCTCCCGCAGGCAGGCTCTGGGACTGAAAGCCGGGAGCACATTCCTACAGCCCCGTGGGTGGGGGCTGGACAGGGCAGTCCAGCCTGCGGCACAGCGGCCTGAGGCAGCCACCAGCCCTCACCTGTCCCTCAGGCCGTGCTCTGGAGACCCCCGCCCGCTTCACTTCACAAACAGAGGCTGCCTGGAGGCCACGGACGCACAACTCCAGAAGGGCTCCCGAGCAGGCTGGCTGGTCCCACACCACGGACCAAGCTGCCCGGCAGAGGAGCGGCTGTCGTCCAGGTGGGCTGGCTGACCAGCTGCTCCCCATCCCCCCGTACAAAACATGTGCAAAGGACGGCTTGGCGCCCCCCACCCCGTGTGCCCTGCCCAGCCCTGCCCCAGTGCCCAGGCACCTGCTGCCCCTGCCGTGGCCTCCACTCACGCCCATCCACTGACCGCCAGGCTGTCACTCCCCTAGACATCTGCCCTGAGCCTTCTCTGCTCCCGCCCACCACAGGCCCGAGGCCAGGACAGCCACAAGTGTCCCAGCAAGGAGCAGGTGTGAGGACAGTGGCCTGGCAGGACACCCCGAGAGGACCGGGCACAGCACACAGAAAGGAGCGAGCCAGCGCTGCTCCGAGAGAACACGCCCGCCCCCGCTGTGACTGAACTCCCTGCCTGACGCCCGCGTCTGGGTCTGGTGTGGTGGTGCAGACAGCAACACGGCCACACGTCGGCACGCAGGCCAGGCAGTGCACGCGCGGGGGAGCCGGCAGGGCTACCACCAAGGGTCAGGCCCTGGCCAGGCCAAAGGGAAACCCCGCGGAGCACGCTGCAGGCCCAGGCACGCCGTGCAGGTCCGGCTCCTGGACTGTCCAGCAGGACCGGACGCAGAGGGCCTACAGGCCAATCCGCGACCGCAGCTGGCACGGCGGGAACGCGAGTGCTGCCCTGCTCCCGTTCCCATCCTCCGCGATGGCTGCCGATCTGAATCAGCGCCCGCCCAGCTCGGCAGGTGACCCGGGGTGACTGCAACGGCAGACCTCAGGTAAGGGGGCTCCCAACTACCAGCGACAAATGGCCAAGCAAGGAACCTGAGAGACCCCCACACCCGGCCCCGTCACCTCCCCAGCCTCCCCAAGCACCCCTCCCTTCAGAACCTGGGACGCACGACGTCTGCCCTGCCCCAGGAGCGCTCCCGACTCCGGCGCGCTCACCGTCCAGCGCCAAGCAGCCCGGGCCCAGCTTTCACCGTAACATGCCCTCCCTCCGCCAAGCAAGGCACGCTGGAGGCGCCATTCTGCACCTGCGCGGGATGGGCCCAGGGCCCCCACTCAACTTCCTGCCACAGCCCAGGCTCACCAAGGGCTGCGGCTGCCCTGTCCGGCTAGGACCAAACCCTTCACCAGAGAGGAGCATCAGGCCAGAGGAGGGGCTCCCTGATGTGTCTGAGTTCAGAGAGGGTAAAGCCCCGCCCCACACACAGCCGGCGCTGGCCCCACACACAGCCGGCACTGCCCCACACACTGCTTGTCTCTGGTCCCACACACGCTGGGCACTGCCCCACACACTGCTTGTCACTGGTCCCACACACAGCTGGGCACTGCCCCACACACTGCTTGTCACTGGTCCCACACACGCTCGGCACTGCCCCACACACACTGCTTGTCTCTGGCCCCACACACGGCTGGGCACTGCCCCACACACACTGCTTGTCACTGGTCCCACACACGCTGGGCACTGCCCCACACACACTGCTTGTCTCTGGTCCCACACAATGCTGGCACTGCCCCACACACACTGCTTGTCTCTGGTCCCACACAATGCTGGCACTGCCCCACACACTGCAGGTCACTGGTCCCACACACGCTGGGCACTGCCCCACACACACTGCTTGTCACTGGTCTCACACACAGCTGGTCACTGGCCCCACACACAGCTGGTCACTGGCCCCACACACAGCTGGTCACTGGCCCCACACACAGCCGGCACTGCCCCACACACAGCTGGGCACTGTCCCACACACAGCCGGCACTGGCACTGCCGCACACACAGCCGGCACTGGCCCCACATACAGCTGGTCACTGGTCCCATCTGAAGCATGGCAAGCCCCATCCCACACTTCCACCCATGGTTCCACAGCCAACTTGGGTGCTGTAGACGAGGCCAGGGAGTGACCTGCACCATCTGAGGCCACTGGGCAAGAGCAAGTTACACACTGCACTCAGTAAGAAGCTTCCCCACGGGCTTTGAAATCAACTCCTGGACTTTCAGAATCACGGCCTGGTTGGGGCCGGTGCCGCGGCTCAATAGGCTAATCCTCTACCTGTGGCGCCAGCACACCGGGTTCTAGTCCCGGTTGGGGCGCCGGATTCTGTCCCGGTTGCCCCTCTTCCAGGCCAGCCCTCTGCTGGGGCCCGGGAGTGCAGTGGAGGATGGCCCAGGTGCTTGGGCCCTGCACTCCATGGGAGACCAGGATAAGCACCTGGCTCCTGGCTTCGGATCGGCACAGCGCCGGCCGTGGCGGCCATTTTGGGGATGAACCAACGAAAGGAAGACCTTTCTCTCTGTCTCTTTCTCTGTCACCAAAAAAAAAAAAAAAAGAATCACAGCCTCGTCACCCCCAGGGACATCCTGGTGTTTAATGATCTCCCCTGGCTTGTGGGCGGAGCCTATTGGCTATGGGCCCTGGTATTCTGGAAATCGCCAAGTTCCAAAGCCAACAGCACAGGAGTCCGCATAAAATAACAAGCTACAAAAACTTACAACTCGCTGAAATGCACGACAGGACTCGCTCTAAACAAAGAGCTTCAGTCTTTGTAGAAAATTATTTCTCAAGTAAGCAAAACACAAAAGTGACCAAACAAAAGTCTGTTTTTGAAGGGCAGCACTGCTGCTAAAATTATACGGTTATGTGGTCAGCAAGTGCTCAGAGGGACTACTGGACCCACCCACGCGGCAGGGCCACACCACTCCTCCCCACCACGGGCCGGGGCCACACCGCTCCTCCCCACCACGGGCCGGGGCCACACCGCTCCTCCTCACCACGGGCCGGGGCCACGCCGCTCCTCCCCACCACGGGCCGGGGCCACGCCGCTCCTCCCCACCACGGGCCGGGGCCACACCGCTCCTCCCCACCACGGGCCCGGGGCCACACCGCTCCTCCCCACCACGGGCCGGGGCCACACCGCTCCTCCCCACCACGGGCCCGCCACACTGCACCTCCCCACCATGGGCCGGGGCCACGCTGCTGCTCCCCACCACGGGCCGGGGCCACGCTGCTGCTCCCCACCACGGGCCGGGGCCACACCACTCCTCCCCACCACGGGCCGGGGCCACACCGCTCCTCCCCACTACGGGCTGGGGCCACGCCGCTCCTCCCCACCACGGGCCGGGGCCACGCCGCTGCTCCCCACTACGGGCTGGGGCCACACCGCGCCTCCCCACCACGGGCCCGGGGCCACACCGCTCCTCCTCACCACAGGCCGGGGCCACGCCGCTCCTCCCCACCACGGGCCGGGGCCACACCGCTCCTCCCCACCACGGGCCCGCCACACTGCGCCTCCCCACCACGGGCCGGGGCCACGCCGCTCCTCCTCACCACGGGCCCGCCACACTGCGCCTCCCCACCACGGGCCGGGGCCACGCCGCTCCTCCTCACCACGGGCCGGGGCCACGCCGCTCCTCCCCACCACGGGCCGGGGCCACGCCGCTCCTCCCCACCACGGGCCGGGGCCACGCTGCTGCTCCCCACCACGGGCCCAGGGCCACACCGTGCCTCCCCACCACGGGCCCGGGGCCACACCGTGCCTCCCCACCACGGGCCGGGGCCACACCGTGCCTCCCCACCACGGGCCGGGGCCACGCCGCGCCTCCCCACCACGGGCCGGGGCCACGAGACAAGGAGAAGCCTGCAGGGACGGCCTGACACTCTCCTTACAATACATGGAAAGGAAGGGCTCCCAGAATAAACTGAAAGCAACAACACCAGGAACATTGAAGATTGTTCCCCTGGGGGCAGCCAGGATGTGGCTGCAAGCCACGGCAGGCAAAACCAGAATGCCACAGGAGCGCCAGTTCAAGTCCCGGCTGCTCCACTTCCCATCCAGCTCCCTGTAACGCACCTGGGAAAACAGCAGAAGACGGCCCGCGTGCTCGGACCCCTGCACCCACGTGGGGGGCCGGGATGGAGCTCCTGGTTCAGGCCTGACCATCGCGGCCATCTCAGGCGGGAGCCGGCAGGTCAAGGCCCTCTTCCTCCCCCCTTCCTCTCTGTCCAGTTCTGCTGCGAAGCTCCGCAGACGAGGCCACGCCCCCGCTGACAGCAGCAGCCGGGGAAGATTCACACGCATGCACTCACCGGAACGCGCAACCCAGTCACTCCTGGTGGATGCGCAGATGGCCCACCACTGCCGCGACTTCAACTCAGAGCGCTGTGGTCTTCCCAGAGGAAATGCCCCGCGCAGGGCAGCCAGGTGGACGCCCCACCCACACACGTGCTGCGGCTCATGGCCGCCACTCGGCTTCTGGCCTGGCTTCCGGCTGACACACACCCTGGGAGGGAGCACTGCCGGCTCCGTCGCTGGAGTCCCTGCCGCCCACCCGGGACCCGGTCAGCCCTGGCTGCTGCGGGCACCGGGGAACGCCAGGGACGGGCGTCTGGCACTCACCTTTCAGACAGAACAGACCTCACACCCAGACGGCGCCTCCAGG
Organism: Oryctolagus cuniculus; assembly: GCF_051225735.1. NCBI lineage: Eukaryota > Metazoa > Chordata > Mammalia > Lagomorpha > Leporidae > Oryctolagus > Oryctolagus cuniculus. Next base: position 460,215 of record NC_142867.1, on the reverse strand, counting down.
GCTCGGCCCCAGCACCGGGCGCCCGCCGAGCCTCTGCTGCCTCCTGGCTGCCCACACACGTGGAGTGGCACCAAGGGTGTGTGCTCCAGACTCGGCGCCATCTTTCAGACCACGTGCCTGTCTACACTGCCAGTGATGGCACACCACGTCCCTGTCTACACCTCCCAGTGACGGCACACCACGTCCCTGTCTACACTGCCCTGTGAGAGCATACCACGTTCCTGTCTACACTGCCCTGTGACAGCACACCACATCCCTGTCTACACCACCCACTGACAGCACACCACGTCCCTGTCTACACCTCCCAGTGACGGCACACCATGTCCCTGTCTACACTGCCAGTGACGGTACACCACATCCCTGTCTACACTGCCCAGTGAGAGCATACCACGTTCCTGTCTACACTGCCCTGTGACAGCACACCACGTCCCTGTCTACACCTTCCAGTGAGGGCACACCACGTCTCTGTCTACACTGCCAGTGAGGGCACACCACGTCTCTGTCTACACTGCCCTGTGAGAGCATACCACTTTCCTGTCTACACTGCCCTGTGACAGCACACCACATCCCTGTCTACACCGCCCACTGACAGCACACCATGTGCCTGTCTACACCTCCCAGTGATGCCACACCATGTCCCTCTCTACGCCACCAGTGACAGCACACCACGTCCCTGTCTACACTGCCAGCGAGGGCACACCACGTCCCTGTTTACACCACCAGTGACAGCACACCACGTCCCTGTCTACACCACCAGTGACAGCACACCACGTCCCTGTCTACACTGCCCAGCCACCACGGGAACATAGTGTGCTGCTCAAGACCACCTAGTCCATAACCAAAACTTTATTCCAAAGCTGACAGCAAAACGGGAGCCCCAGCTCAGGTGACAGATCACATACCCGCCAGCCCCGCGGCTCACCGGGCTAATCCTCCGCCTGCGGCGCCAGCCACAGCGGCCATTTGGGGGTGAACCAACGGAGGGAAGACCTTTCTCTCTCTCTTACTGTCTAACTCTGCCTGGTCAAAAAAAAAAAAAAAAAAAAAAAAAAACCACACACACACAGATCATGCATCCTCACAGGATATAAGTTCCTCGTAAAACCAAACACAGTCGCATTTTCTTGGTCGGCCCCTCCAATGACTGCACAACCGACGAGGGTTCTAACGACACTGCGATCAGGAAGCCGGGCCACTGCAGCCTGCCTGCACACGGTCCGTCCGCACAGTGAGAACTGGCCTTTGCGCCGCGTGTCCTTCCCGAGGCTTCTCCCCCTCCCGGACGGTACATGCATCTCCTGCCACACTCCCGGCCGTCCAACCAGGGGTCTGGCTCTGCCACACCCTAGAGACAGCCGGGGTAGGCTTGGGGATGAATGCGCTCATGACGAATGACGCCACTGCTTTCATCTCTCCTGGCACAGGGGCAGCAGTGCCGTGCCGGCCACGTGGAGCTCTGGAGGGGCCTTCCCGAGGGCAGCCCGTTCACACCCACCGGAGAAGAGCAGGGGTCCAGTTTCACACAATCTTGCCAATGTTGCTGCTGTCCACCTTTTTACGTTAGAAATTTTATTTATTTATGTATGGAGGCATGTATTTGAAAGACAGTTACAGCGAGAGGAAGAAAACAGAAGAGAGATCTTCCATCCACTGGTTCACCCCCAAAACAGCTATAACAGCCAGGGCTAGGCCAGTCCAAAACCAAGAGCCTGGAGCTCCATCCAGGTCTTCCACGTGGGTGCAGGGGCCCAAGGTACTTTCCCAGGCGCATCAGCGGGGAGCTGGATCCGAGCCGGAGGAGCCAGGACTCGAACCAGTGCCCCTACGGTCCATCTTTTTCTCACAATCACCCTCACAGATGTGAATCAGTAACTGGTTTTGATTCGCATTTCCCTGGCTTTTAATCGTACGCTACTTGTGTGCCTATTTTGGAGAAATCCATATTCAAAAGCTTTACTCACAGGGGCCAGTGCACTGGCAGAGTGGGTGAGGCCGCCGCCTGCAGCGCCGGCATCCCAGGTGTGTGCCGGTTCGAGTCCTGGCTGCTCCTCTTCCGGTCCAGCTCTCTGCTGTGGCCTGGGAAAGCAGTGGAGGATGCCCAAGTGCTTGGGCCCCTGCACCCGCGTGGGAGACCCAGAAGAGGCTCCTGGCTCCTGCTTTCGGATTGGCATAGCTCTGGCCGTTGAGGCCATCTAGGGAGTAAACCAGCGGACAGAAGACCCTCTCTCTCTCTCTCTCTCTCTCTCTCTGCAGCTTTGCTTTCAAATAAATAAATAAATCTTTAAAAAAAAAAAAAGCTTTACCCAGAGGCAGAGGCAGAGGCAGAGGCAGAGGCTCTCAGGTGGGCGGCAGGGGCCCACCTAGTTGAGCAGTCACTGCTGCCTCCCAGGTCTGCATTCACAGGAAGGTGGAGAGAAGCCACAACGGAGCCCAAGCGCTGATGTGGGATGAGGCGTCTCAGGCAGCATCCGACCTGCGAGGCCAACACCTGTCCCAGCTTCACCATTTCCTCACGGGGCAGCCTAAACCTGAGTATTTCCTCACAGGCTCCCCCATCCCTGAGTATTTCCTCACGGGGCTCCCCCATCCCTGAGTAATTCCTCACAGGCTCCCTCCTCCCTGAGTATTTCCTCACAGCCTCCCTCCTCCCTGAGTATTTCCTCACAGCACTCCCTCCTCCCTGAGTATTTCCTCACAGGCTCCCCCATCCCTGAGTATTTCCTCACGGGGCTCCCCCATCCCTGAGTAATTCCTCACAGGCTCCCTCCTCCCTGAGTATTTCCTCACAGCACTCCCTCCTCCCTGAGTATTTCCTCACAGTACTCCCTCCTCCCTGAGTATTTCCTCACAGCACTCCCTCCTCCCTGAGTATTTCCTCACAGCACTCCCTCCTCCCTGAGTATTTCCTCACAGCACTCCCTCCTCCCTGAGTATTTCCTCACAGTACTCCCTCCTCCCTGAGTATTTCCTCACAGGCTCCCTCCTCCCTGAGTATTTCCTCACAGCACTCCCTCCTCCCTGAGTATTTCCTCACAGCACTCCCTCCTCCCTGAGTATTTCCTCACAGCACTCCCTCCTCCCTGAGTATTTCCTCACAGCACTCCCTCCTCCCTGAGTATTTCCTCACAGCACTCCCTCCTCCCTGAGTATTTCCTCACAGCACTCCCTCCTCCCTGAGTATTTCCTCACAGTACTCCCTCCTCCCTGAGTATTTCCTCACAGTACTCCCTCCTCCCTGAGTACTTCCTCACAGTACTCCCTCCTCCCTGAGTATTTCCTCACAGTACTCCCTCCTCCCTGAGTACTTTCTCACAGGCTCCCCCATCCCTGAGTATTTCCTCACAGTACTCCCTCCTCCCTGAGTATTTCCTCACAGCACTCCCTCCTCCCTGAGTATTTCCTCACAGTACTCCCTCCTCCCTGAGTATTTCCTCACAGTACTCCCTCCTCCCTGAGTACTTTCTCACAGGCTCCCCCATCCCTGAGTATTTCCTCACAGCACTCCCTCCTCCCTGAGTATTTCCTCACAGCACTCCCTCCTCCCTGAGTAATTCCTCACAGGCTCCCTCCTCCCTGAGTATTTCCTCACAGCACTCCCTCCTCCCTGAGTATTTCCTCACAGTACTCCCTCCTCCCTGAGTATTTCCTCACAGTACTCCCTCCTCCCTGAGTATTTCCTCACAGCACTCCCTCCTCCCTGAGTATTTCCTCACAGCACTCCCTCCTCCCTGAGTATTTCCTCACAGTACTCCCTCCTCCCTGAGTATTTCCTCACAGTACTCCCTCCTCCCTGAGTATTTCCTCACAGCACTCCCTCCTCCCTGAGTATTTCCTCACAGCACTCCCTCCTCCCTGAGTATTTCCTCACAGTACTCCCTCCTCCCTGAGTATTTCCTCACAGTACTCCCTCCTCCCTGAGTATTTCCTCACAGTACTCCCTCCTCCCTGAGTATTTCCTCACAGTACTCCCTCCTCCCTGAGTATTTCCTCACAGTACTCCCTCCTCCCTGAGTATTTCCTCACAGTACTCCCTCCTCCCTGAGTATTTCCTCACAGTACTCCCTCCTCCCTGAGTATTTCCTCACAGGCTCCCTCCTCCCTGAGTATTTCCTCACAGTACTCCCTCCTCCCTGAGTATTTCCTCACAGTACTCCCTCCTCCCTGAGTATTTCCACACAGCACTCCCTCCTCCCTGAGTATTTCCTCACAGCACTCCCTCCTCCCTGAGTATTTCCTCACAGCACTCCCTCCTCCCTGAGTATTTCTTCACAGTACTCCCTCCTCCCTATTTCCTCACAGTACTCCCCCATCCCTGAGTATTTCCTCACAGTACTCCCTCCTCCCTGAGTATTTCCTCACAGCCTCCCTCCTCCCTGAGTATTTCCTCACAGTACTCCCTCCTCCCTGAGTATTTCCTCACAGCCTCCCTCCTCCCTGAGTATTTCCTCACAGGCTCCCCCATCCCTGAGTTTGCTGTGGATTCTGTATACTAGCCCTTTATCAGGTACCTGATTTCAAATACTTCTCTCATCCTTGGGTTTACCTTTTTTTTTTTAATTTTTTAAAGATTTTATTTATTTATTTGAAAGTCAGAGTTACACAGAGAGAGGAGAGGCAGAGGCAGAGAGGGAGAAAGAGATCTTTGATCCGATGGTTCACTCCCCAGTTGGCTGCAACAGCCGGAGCTGTGCTGATCCGAAGTCAGGAGCCAGGAGCTTCCTCCGGGTCTCCCACACAGGTGCAGGGGCCCAAGCACTTGGGCCATCCTCCACTGCCTTCCCGGGCCACAGCAGAGAGCTGGATCGAAGAGGAGCAGCCGGGACTAGAAGCGGCGCCCATATGGGATGCCGGCACTTCAGGCCAGGGCATTAACCCGCTGCGCCACAGCGCCAGCCCCTGATGTTTATTTTCATCTCCCTGAAGGGCAGAGAAAGAGAAAGGCAGACAGAGATAGCTTGCACCTATCTGGTCCTAGAAGCTGGACCAGGTTAAAGCCAGGAGCCAGGACTGCATTCAGGTCTCCCTCAGGAGCGACAGGCACCCAAGCCCTGAAGCCACCACCTGCTGCCTCCCAAGCAGGCGGCTGACTCAGAAGCAGGCAGCCACGACTCAAACGGGCGCCCTGGCACCGGACTCAGGTGTCCCCAGCGGCAGCTGACCCAGCGTGCCACACGCCAGCCAGTGGCGACCGCGTCCTGCTGCTGCCTTACCGGAAATGTCAGGGTAATGTCTTAAAATCATTCTTTTTTTATTTCCATTGTATTTGAAATGCAAAAGAGAGACTGATCTATCCAGTGGTTCACTCCCCAAACGCCTGCAACAGGCGGGGCTAGAACAAACCGAAGCCAGGAGCCCAGAACCCAAGCCTGGTCTCCCATCCGGCGGCAGGCACCCTGCACGTGGGCCAACACTGCGGCTTCCCGAGAGCTTGTGAGCAGGAAGCTGGGTCAGAAGTGGATCCGGGACGCAGACCCAGGGACCCCCCACGGGTGCAGGCGTCCCACGCAGCACCACAGGCCCATCACCTTTCTGCTTTGATATTTTCATTTATTCATTTGGGACCAGGAGAGCTCCCCCCCACCGGTTCACCCCCAAAATATCCACAGTAGCAGGGGCTGGGCCACAGCGAGGCCGGGAGCCGGGAATTCAACCTGGGTCTCCACGTGCTGGCAGGAGCCTGACTGCCCGAGTTCCTGATGCCTCCCCGTCTACACTGCCAGGAGGCTGGGGTCAAACCCAGGCCCTCCAACGTGGGGTGCGAGGTCCTAACCACCAGGCCACTTGTCTCCCTCCTTCCATGCAGGCACGCACAGAGCCAAGCCTCCTCCTGAGCCCTGCTTTCACAGTGCCCTGCGGGTTCTGGTATTTTAATTGGCCTGCAAGCAGTTTTTAGATTTCCCTGTGTTTTCTCCTTTGACTGGCTACTGAGAAAGGTCTATAATTTCCACATATTTATGAATTTCCCGAATTTGCCCTCTTGTCCCTGTCTTCTCATATCATCCCATTAGGGCTAGAGAACATCTTTGTATCATCTCAACCTTTTTAATTTTTAAATATTTATTTAAAATCCAAAGTGACAGAGATACTGGTTCACTCCTCAAATGGCCGCAGTGGCCAGGACTGGAGCAGGCTCACGCCAGGCGCCTGGATTCTACCTGGGTCTCCAACATGCACAGCAGGGGCCCACGGACTTGGGCCATGAGCAGCTGATTCCCAGGCGCACTGGCAGGGAGGCAGGTGGGACACAGAGCAGCCAGGACTTGAACTGGCACTCCAATGCCAGACACCAGCATCGCAGGTGGCGACTACACCAGCTGTGCCCTGACGCTGGCCCCAAATAATTTTTGAAAAAGTAAAATAAAGAATTTCCTCCAGATGGCCCAGGTGCTCGGGCCCCTGCACACACATGGGAGACTCAGAAGAAGCTCCTGGCTCCGGATTGGCGCAGCTCTGGACGTCACGGCCATTTGGAGAGTGAACCAGTAGATGGAAGACCTCTCTCTCTCTCTCTCTCTCTCTCTGGCTCTGCTTCTATCTGTGACTCTTTCAGATAAATAAAATAAATCTTTAAAAAAAAATGTTTCCTCATTCTCAACAAGGGTCCTGACATTCAGTTAGCATCCGGGCCCGCCTCCATGCCGTGTCTCTGCGTCCTCTGCCTCCGTTTCTCAATTCCCCCATCACTGTCTTCTTTTATCTTAGACAAACATTTTTTTAGTGCACTGTGTTAAATCCCTTAGTATTTCTTTTTGTTGTGTTGTTTTCTTAGTGGTTGTCTGGGTGTTGAAATTAGCAACCTAATTTGAAACAACCACTTGGGTTAATAAAAACTTAGGTCCGCACTGTGGCACAGTAGACTGAGCCACACGAGCACCCCATACGAATGCTGGTTCAAGTCCCAGCTGCTCCTCCTCCAATCCAGTTCCCTGCTAATGCACCTGGGAACTCAGCAGAAGATGGCCCATAGATAGGATGGAGCTCCTGGCTCCTGGCTTTGGCCTGTGCAGCCCCAGCCATTGAGGCCATTTGGGGAGTGATCTGGCTTTCTCTCTCTCTCTCTCTCTCTCTCTCTCTCTCTCTCTGTGTGTGATTCTGCTTTTCAATTAAATAAGTAAATCTTTTTTAAAATTTTTTTAAAGAAATTCAGCTCTGGGTAGTTCTGTGCCCCTCTCCTCCCTCGCGCCACTGTCAGACAAAGCACATCTCTATTTACAGGCCCATCAGCACCATTACTTTTAATATCAGTTATTTAACTAGGTTCCGGATGAAAAATGCAGAACACAGACTTGTGAGGATAAATCCATCTGTCAGAGCAAAACCACCGCAGGTGGCCCTGCAGCTAAGGGAGCTCAAGGCCCCAGCACCCATCAGGCCACGCGCTCCTCCGTGGACAGCTCACCTTCTGTGTCTGCGCTCCCCAGACAGGTGTGACCCAGAGGTTTCCTGATTTCATTTTTCAGGGAAGTGTCAATGACAAGCTTCTTTTTTTAAAAGATTTATTTATTAATGTGAAAGGCAGAAATACAAAGAGAGAAGGAGACAGAAAGTTCCTCCATCCACTGGACCACTCCCCAAATGGCCTCAACAGCCAGAGCTGGGCCAGGCCAAAGCCAGGAGCCGGGAGCTTCCTCAGGTCTCCCACGCGGGTGCAGGGGCCCAAGCACTTGGGCCATCCTCTACTGCTTTCCCAGGCCACAGCAGAGAGCTGGATCAGAAGTGGAGCAGCTGGGACTCGAACCAGCGCCCACATGGGATGACAGCTCTGCAGGCGGTGGCTTTACCCACTGCGCCACAGCGCCGGCCTCGGCACACAGAATTCTAACTGGAGCCCTCTTCCTTGCACACTTTGTCTACGTCAGCCCGTGGGGGTCACACAGCCGACCCATTTTCCTCCTGGTGCCTGTAGGAGGGGCATTCCCTCTGCGCCCGTCTTGCCACAGCTTCATCTCACTGAGTTCGGCCTGGGGTCACGACCTTGGACGTGCAGACTGGCGCCCTGGGCGTCTTCCTCTCTGTCACTCCGTGGGGTCCCAGGGTCTCTGAGAGGCTGCTCGCCTTCCTCCCCGGGTCCCTCCCACGCCCCGGGCGGTGCCCTCAGCTGACGCACGTCCAGAGGCCGCCTCAGGTCGGAGCCTGATCAATGCTCTGTTTCTACACTTTCCAACTCCGGAATGTCTACATTTACAATTTCCACCTCTTCATTAACATCCCGACGTGCGAGGTACTGTTCCCCACCTTTCTTTATGCATAGACACGGTCTTCTCCAGCTGCTGGACACCAACAGTCACTCAGGTTTCTGTTGAGGTGGCGCTTGGCACAGCGGGGAGACCCCGAATGGGCGCCCACATCCCAGATGGGAGTGCCAGTACAGGTCCTGACACTGACGCCAGCTCCTTGCGAATGCGCACCCTGCGACGCAGCAGTGACGGCTCTTGCAGTCAGGCCCCTGCACCCACGTGGGAGACCCGGAGGAAGCTCCTGGCTCCCGGCTTCGGCCTGGCCCAGCCCCAGCAGTTGCGGGCATTTGGAAAATGAACCAGCGGATGGAAGATCTCTCCGTCTGCCTCTCTGTCTCATGAATAAATAAATAGATAAATAAATATTTAAATTTCTTGGGGGCTGGTGCTGTGGCACAGCAAGTTAAGCCCATATGGGCGCTGGTTCCAGTCCTGGCTGCTCCACTTCCCACCCAGCTTCCTGCTAATGCACCTAGGAAAGCAGACGATGGCCCAAGACCCTGGGCCCCTGCACCCACCTGGGAGACCCGGAGGAAGCTCCTGGCTCCCGGCTTCAGCCTGGCCCAGCCCCAGCCGCTGCAGCCATTTGGGGAGTGAACCAGCAGAATGAAGATCTCTCCCTTGCTCTCGCTCGCTCGCTCTCTCCTGCTCTCTCCTGCTCTCTCACTCTCTCTCTCTCTCTGTGGGTGACCTCCTCCTGTGTGAGCCGCGCTGCCCCACTGCTTTGTATCTGCTCATTTCCAGCTGAAGTCCGGTGTTTAGGTGACACAACGCGGCAGCTGTGGCAATGGCTCCCCTCCCCAGACTAGTGCTGCGAGGCCTGCACCCCTGCACGCGCAGCTGTGAGCCCGGCCAGGGACGCCCCCCAGACACGACCCTGGACTGTGCACTGGCCAAGGCCCAGCCTGGCACTCAGGCAGGCAGCTGGCCTTGACCCTGACCTCTGATGTGCATGGGCCCTGACAGGTCCTCCCCAGGCACACACGTCCCAGTGCGCGGGGAAGCACCAGGCACACACGTCCCAGTGCCCAGGAGCCCAGTAGGGCTCTTCAAAGCCTGCTGGAGGCGGCTCACTCCTCAGTGTCCCTGTAAGTTCCGGCCGCCGGCAGCCCCTCTCCACCCCCCCACCAGAACCAACTCAAGTGCTGACATAAAACAGTGCCACTGACTTTCCCACAAGAACCCCAAAGCCAGGGCTTCCCCGGAGCAGCCGAGCGAGGGCAGGGGGCAGCACACTGCTCCCGAGAGCTGCGGCCACACAGCCTCAGTGCTCCAGGGAGCCACACGCTCCCGGCTTTCCCAGCCACCTGGGGGTCATCCTGACGGTTTCTCCTTTTTAATTAATTTATTTTATTTATTTGAAGGCAAAGAGACAGAAACAGAAGACAAGATCTCCCATTCACAGGTTCACTCCCCAAACGCCCACAACAACCAGGGCTGCGCAACAGATGGCTGCCCACCTTGGATCCACCCGCAGGCGACCGCCCACCCACCCGCGGGAGACCCGGCGGAGTTCCTTCCCAGCCCTCTGGGGAGCGAAGGAGTGAACCAACAGATGGAAGATCGCGCTCTCTCTCTCACCCTCTGCCTTTCAAATAAATAAATAATCTTTCTTTAAAAAAAAAGTCATAGTTCATCCGTGCCCTGCCTCCACTGTCCCCTGGCCGAGCCCCCCGTGGAGCCCAGGGCCTCAGACACCTCAACGCTGCTCAAGTGCCCTGCTCACAAGGCTGACCCGGCTCAGCCCACGGCGCTGCCGAGGGCCCAATGTCGGGAGCTTGGTCCTGGGTGTGGGGATCTTGAAGAGGCAGGACCCAGTGGTAGGTCATGGCGGGCCACTCCCTAGCCCCTCCCTCCCCAAGTGCCCCCGCCACTGTGGTGAAGCCTGGGCCAGGGCCAAGCCAACGCAGGTGCCGCAGCCCGGAGACCGTGCCAGCCTCAGGGCCTTCATCGCGGCGGCACAAAGCCCACCTCCCCTTGGCCCGGACACCACCTTCTCTGGCGCACTTGTCTAAGATGCCAGACTTAGCTCCGTCTACAAACCACGCCCCACACCCCATCACTGCTGCAGAACCCAGGACAGCGGCACCCGTCTCGTCCCCACGGGACGCTGGGAAGCAGGCAGCTAGCTCTCAGAGCAGCTCAGCCCTGGGCTCACGCCCGCCGCGATGGCGTTCCCACCGCACTCCTGCAGGTGCTCCCTGCAGGCAAAGCCTGCACTCACGTCTGCGTGGCCAGCTTCTCCCGTGGGCGCTGAGCAGCCGGCACCTTCCACCCCGGCCTCCACCTGTCTTCCACACACAAGCCAGGGTCATTGCTTTTCATTCCTTCACTTATTTAAAAGGAAGAGGGAAGGAGAGAGAGAGCGCCCGTGTGCCGGCTCACTCCCCCGACAGCCACTGCAGCCAGGAAGCGGCCCCAGAGGCCAACTGGAGCCGCAGCACAGAGAGGGGAAGGACAGGTGGAAACTGCACCCCGCTGAGCCCAGGCGCTCCAGCCCCAGGCACAGGGAACCACACTGCCTGAGACAGGAAACAAAGCAAGCGGCAGCCGCAGCCGACACAGCACAGAGAAGAGGCTGCGGACGCAGCAGCCTCTCTGCAGAGCACCGCAACCGGGCCGAGGCCCGGGGAAGCGCCATCTCCGGGACGGACCCCGTGCCTCTCAACGCCTCCCCTGGACCACGGCAGCATCGCCTTGCCTTCTGTGCCGCTCGGCAAGAAGACTGCAGACTGGGTAGTTCCAAAGAACAGATCGGTGGGGCTGGCGCGATGCAGCAGCAGGTTAAGCCACCATCTGCGGCACCAGCATCCCATTCGGGCGCCAGTTAAGAGTGCCGGCTGCTCCACTTCCGATCCAGCTCCCTGCTGTGGCCTGGGAAAGCAGTGGAGGATGGCCCAAAGCCCCTGCATCCATGTAGGAGACCCGGATGAAGCCCTGGCTCCTGGCTCCGGCCTGGTGCAGCCCCAGCCATTGCAGCCATTCGGGGAGTGAACCAGCAAATGGAAGACCTCTCTCTCTCTCTCTCTCTCTCAACTATTCCAAATAATAAAGCTTGGAAAAAAAGAGAACAGATTTACTTCTTGGGGCCCTGGAGGCCGGGAAGGTGCAAACTCCCACGGCAGAAGTGGCGGGGCCATGAGTGTGGAGGGGCCAGACTCTCCGTCCCTCAGGAACTCACTCCAGAAGTGCCAGCGGACCCACCCCGCCCGACCAGGATCTGGGGGACTCGTGCAGACCCCAGCAGCCAACACCCATCTGAGCTGTCCAGGCTTCAACACTGGCCCCCACCACTCCTGCTCAATACGGAGCCAGAAAAACCTGACAAAAAGCAAAATCAGCCTGGATCAGACCATTGCCATGCTCCACGCCTCCAAGAACTCCCACAGGCCACACACGTCTGCTTCCACACCCGCCTCTCCACCCTCAACGCCTGCTCTGAGCCGCCCCGCCACACACCTGCACTCCCACCTGGGGGCTCTGCCCCCACTCCTGGGTCGCCTCCACCTCCCCAACGCTGCGAACACCTTCCATAGCCTCTAGCGCTCTTCTCGGTGTTTCGCCTCCATAACGGACACACGCACAGAGACACACGCATGCGTTCTCCTCCACGGGGTAGCCACCGAGTCCCCAGTGCCATAAAACCACAACAGGCACTTGACGCTCCTGCTGAGCAGGAGAATAAATTGACTGTGGATGCCACAGCAGCACCACACTAAACCCTTCTGAAAGCTAATTACGGGGCCGACGTTGCGGTACGGCGGGTAAAGCAGCCACCTGCAGTGCCAGCATCCCATATGGGCACCGGTTCGAGTCCCGGCTGCTCCACTTCCGATCCAGCTCTCTGCTGTGGCCTGGGAAAGCAGTAGAAGATGGCCCAAGTGCTTGGGCCCCTGCACCCGCTTGGGAGACCCAGAGGAAGCTCCTGGCTTCGGATCAGCCCATTATGGCCGTCTGGGGAGTGAACCAGCAGAGAGAAGACCCTGCGCCTCTACCTCTCTTTAACTCTGCCTTTCAAACAAATACATGGATCTTTAAAAAAAATAAATAAAGACTGGGGCCAGCGCTGTGGCACAGCGGGTTGAAGCCCTGGCCTAGGCACCAGCATCCCATATGGGCGCCGGTTCGAGTCCCGGCTGCTCCTCTTCCGATCCAGCTCTCTGCTGTGGCCTGGGAAAGCAGTGGAGGATGGCCAAGTGCTTGGGCCCCTGCACTCACATGGGAGACTGGGAAGAGGCTCTTGGCTCTTGGCTTGGGATCGGCACAGCTCCAGCCATTGCGGCCATCTGGGGAATGAACCAGCAGAACGAAGACCTCTCTCTCTGTCTATAACTCTACCTCTCAAATAAATAAATAAAAATCTTTAAAAAAAAGAAAAATTCCTTGAATACGAGAGGGATACAGGGAACACCATCACCATTCTCAGTGCCTAACTTCTCAGGCAAAAATGAAGACGCCAGGCTCCCAACAGGGCCTCATCTGCTAAGGTAGAGAAGAAAGCGGAGCAGAGCCAGGACCTGACCCAAAGCCCGGGCTCCAAATTTCTTCCCAAACACACACACGCGGCAAAGCACCAGTCACATGGTCTCCTGAGTGGGCACGCAGGGCCAGGGGGCACGGGCACACAGAGGTCAGGGGGGCACAGGCACAGAGGACTGGGGCACACAGAGGTCAGGGGGCACAGGCACAGAAGACAGGGGGCACAGGCACACAGGGGTCAGGGGGCACACAGAGGTCGGGGGGCACGGGTACACAGAGGCCATGGAGGCACAGGCACACAGAGGTCGGGCGGCACAGACACACAGAGGCTAGGGGGCACGAGCACACAGAGGCCATGGGGGCACAGGCACACAGAGGTCGGGCGGCACGGGCACACGAGCACACAGAGGTCAGGGTGGCACAGGCACAGAGGACAGGGGGCACACAGGTCAGGGTGGCACAGGCACAGAGGATAGGGGGCACACAGAGGTCAGGGGGCACACAGAGATCATTAGGGCACGGGCACACAGAGGTCAGGGGGATGGGCACACAGTGGCGGGAAAGCACACAGTGGTAGGGGCACACAGTGGCGGGGGGCATGGGCACACAGTGGTGGGAAGGCACACAGGGGTGGGGGCATGGGCACACAGTGGTGGGAAGGCACACAGGGGTGGGGGCATGGGCACACAGTGGTGGGAAGGCACACAGGGGTGGGGGCATGGGCACACAGTGGTGGGAAGGCACACAGGGGTGGGGGCATGGGCACACAGTGGCGGGGGACACACAGAGGTGGGGGCATGGGCACACTGGCGGGAAGGCACACAGGGGTGGGGGCATGGGCACACAGTGGCGGGGAGGCACACAGAGGTGGGGGGACACACAGTGGCGGGGGACACACAGAGGTGGGGAGCACGGGCACACAGTGGGGGGGCACACGGGGGGGCACACAGTGGCAGGGGCACACAGAGGTGGGGAGGCACACAGTGGCGGGGGGCACACAGAGGTGGGGAGGCACAGTGGCGGGGGGCACACAGAGGTGGGGGGCACACAGTGGTGGGGGGCACACAGAGGTGGGGAGCACGGGCACACAGTGGCGCGGGCACACAGTGGCGAGGGCACACAGAGGTGGGGAGGCACACAGTGGTGGGGGCACACAGAGGTGGGGAGGCACACAGTGGTGGGGGCACACAGAGGTGGGGAGGCACACAGTGGCGAGGGCACACAGAGGTGGGGAGGCACACAGTGGCGGGGGGCACACAGAGGTGGGGAGGCACACAGTGGCGGGGGGCACACAGAGGTGGGGAGGCACAGTGGCGGGGGGCACACAGAGGTGGGGAGGCACACAGTGGTGGGGGCACACAGAGGTGGGGAGGCACAGTGGCGGGGGGCACGGGCACACAGTGGCCAGGGGGGCACACAGTGGCAGGGGCACACAGAGGTGGGGGGGCACACGGGGGGGCACACAGTGGCGAGGGCACACAGAGGTGGGGGGCACACAGTGGTGGGGGGCACACAGAGGTCGGGAGGCACACAGTGGTGGGGGGCACACAGTGGCCAGGGAGGCACACAGTGGCGGGGGGCACACAGAGGTGGGGGGCACACAGTGGCGGGGGCACACAGAGGTGGGGGGCAGGGGCACACAGAGGTCAGGGGCACACAGAGGTGGGGGGTATGGGCACACAGTGGCAGGGGGCACACAGAGGTGGGGAGGCACAGTGGCGGGGGGCACACAGAGGTGGGGGGCAGGGGCACACAGAGGTGGCGAGGCACACAGAGGTGGGGAGGCACACAGTGGCGGGGGGCACACAGAGGTGGGGAGGCACACAGTGGCAGGGGCACACAGAGGTGGGGGGCACACAGTGGCGGGGGCACACAGAGGTGGGGGGCACACAGAGGTCGGGAGGCACACAGTGGCGGAGGGCACACAGTGGCCAGGGAGGCACACAGTGGCGGGGGGCACACAGAGGTGGGGGGCACACAGTGGCGGGGGCACACAGAGGTGGGGGGCAGGGGCACACAGAGGTCGGGGGCACACAGAGGTGGGGGGCATGGGCACACAGTGGCGGGGGGCACACAGAGGTGGGGGGCACACAGTGGCGGGGGCACACAGAGGTGGGGGGCAGGGGCACACAGAGGTCGGGGGCACACAGAGGTGGGGGGCATGGGCACACAGTGGCGGGGGGCACACAGAGGTGGGGGGCACACAGTGGCGGGAGCACACAGAGGTGGGGGGCAGGGGCACACAGAGGTGGGGGGCACACAGTGGCGGGAGCACACAGAGGTGGGGGGCAGGGGCACACAGAGGTGGGGAGGCACACAGTGGTGGGGGACACACAGTGGCAGGGGGCACACAGTGGCAGGGGGCACACAGAGGTGGGGAGCAGGGGCACACAGGTGGCGGGGGGCACACAGAGGTGGGGAGGCACACAGTGGCGGGGGCACACAGAGGTGGGGAGCAGGGGCACACAGGTGGCGGGGGGCACACAGAGGTGGGGAGGCACACAGTGGCAGGGGGCACACAGAGGTGGGGAGCAGGGGCACACAGGTGGCGGGGGGCACACAGAGGTGGGGAGGCACACAGTGGCGGGGGGCACACAGAGGTGGGGAGGCACACAGTGGCGGGGGGCACACAGAGGTGGGGAGGCACACAGTGGCGGGGGGCACACAGAGGTGGGGAGGCACACAGTGGCGGGGGGCACACAGAGGTCGGGGGCACACAGAGGTGGGGGGCATGGGCACACAGTGGCGGGGGGCACACAGAGGTGGGGGGCACACAGTGGTGGGGGGCACACAGAGGTGGGGAGCACGGGCACACAGTGGCACGGGCACACAGTGGCGAGGGCACACAGAGGTGGGGAGGCACACAGTGGTGGGGGGCACACAGAGGTGGGGAGCACGGGCACACAGTGGCGGGGGGCACACAGAGGTGGGGAGGCACACAGTGGTGGGGGGCACACAGTGGCGGGGGCACACAGTGGCGCGGGCACACAGTGGCGAGGGCACACAGAGGTGGGGAGGCACACAGTGGCGGGGGCACACAGAGGTGGGGAGGCACAGTGGCGGGGGGCACACAGAGGTGGGGAGGCACACAGTGGCGGGGGGCACACAGAGGTCGGGGGCACACAGAGGTCAGGGGCACACAGAGGTCGGGGGCACACAGAGGTCGGGGGCACACAGAGGTGGGGAGGCACACAGTGGCGGGGGGCACACAGAGGTGGGGAGGCACACAGTGGTGGGGGGCACACAGTGGCAGGGGGCACACAGAGGTCAGGGGCACACAGAGGTCGGGGGCACACAGAGGTCGGGGGCACACAGAGGTGGGGAGGCACACAGTGGCGGGGGGCACACAGAGGTGGGGAGGCACAGTGGTGGGGGGCACACAGTGGCAGGGGGCACACAGAGGTCAGGGGCACACAGAGGTCGGGGGCACACAGAGGTCGGGGGCACACAGAGGTCGGGGGCACACAGAGGTCGGGGGCACACAGTGGCAGGGGGCACACAGTGGCAGGGGGCACACAGTGGCAGGGGGCACACAGTGGCGGGGGGCACACAGAGGTGGGGAGGCACACAGTGGCGGGGGGCACACAGAGGTCGGGGGGCACACAGAGGTGGGGAGGCACACAGTGGTGGGGGGCACACAGTGGCAGGGGGCACACAGAGGTCAGGGGCACACAGAGGTCGGGGGCACACAGAGGTCGGGGGCACACAGAGGTGGGGAGGCACACAGAGGTGGGGAGGCACACAGTGGCGGGGGGCACACAGAGGTCAGGGGCACACAGAGGTCGGGGGCACACAGAGGTCGGGGGCACACAGAGGTCAGGGGCACACAGTGGCAGGGGGCACACAGTGGCGGGGGCACACAGTGGCGGGGGCACACAGAGGTCAGGGGCACACAGAGGTCGGGGGCACACAGAGGTCGGGGGCACACAGAGGTCAGGGGCACACAGTGGCAGGGGGCACACAGTGGCGGGGGCACACAGAGGTCAGGGGCACACAGTGGCAGGGGGCACACAGTGGCGGGGGCACACAGAGGTCAGGGGCACACAGAGGTCGGGGGCACACAGAGGTCGGGGGCACACAGAGGTCGGGGGCACACAGTGGCGGAGGGCACACAGTGGCGGGGGCACACAGTGGCGGGGGCACACAGAGGTCAGGGGCACACAGAGGTCGGGGGCACACAGAGGTCGGGGGCACACAGAGGTCAGGGGCACACAGAGGTCGGGGGCACACAGAGGTCGGGGGCACACAGAGGTCGGGGGCACACAGAGGTCAGGGGCACACAGAGGTCGGGGGCACACAGTGGCGGGGGCACACAGAGGTCGGGGGCACACAGTGGCGGGGGGCACACAGAGGTCGGGGGGCACACAGAGGTCGGGGGCACACAGTGGCGGGGGCACACAGTGGCGGGGGCACACAGAGGTCGGGGGCACACAGTGGCGGGGGCACACAGTGGCGGGGGCACACAGAGGTCGGGGGCACACAGTGGCAGGGGGCACACAGAGGTCAGGGGCACACAGAGGTCGGGGGCACACAGTGGCGGGGGCACACAGAGGTCGGGGGGCACACAGAGGTCGGGGGCACACAGAGGTCGGGGGCACACAGAGGTCGGGGGCACACAGAGGTCGGGGGCACACAGTGGCGGGGGCACACAGAGGTCGGGGGCACACAGTGGCCTCCAGCTCTGCCAGGCGCCCTCTCCTCTGGGCACAGCACTGCCCCTGAAAACCCTGCAGCACCCCAGCGCCACCACTGCCCCCGGCCACGGAAGCCGTCACGACAAGGCCTGCAGACGCGCGTGGGCCTGGACTGGCCTCTCTGCCAGCACAGCAGGAGGGCCAGCCAGCAGCAGCAGGCCGGGCAGCCCGGGACCCCGCCCACCTGTGCCCCTCCCCCCCACTCTTCTCCAGCCTTCCCTGTGCGCATGGCCCAGCCCCCAGAGCCCGCCTCTGGCCTTATCAGGGCCTCACTCCTGCTCGCTTGACACCCCGGCCCCCACCCACCCTGGGGTTCTCACTGCAGCCAGCGCCAGGGAACTCACTTCCACAGTCTACACCCAAGACAACACGCGGCCGGCTAGAGGCTGCCTGTCTCTGCTTGTTCAGTGAGTGTCATTCGAGTTATTCTCCTTCAACCGGGGAGTTGTTTAGTTTATTCCACCTGCACCGGGAGCTGACGGAGGCCATCCAACTCCACTCACAGTCAGAACTAACCCTCAGTGCTGAGTGAGCCAGCCCGGACCGGGCGCCCGCAAGGCCAGAGGTGGGACAGCCACGTGCCAGGCTCTGCGGGGAGGGGGCTCCATCAGACACCTCCCCACACACAGGCGCGCTCGCTGCAGAGGCCACACGCACCTCCCTCTGCCGCCCCCACAACCCCCACCCCCGGCCAGGGAGCTCCTGTCTCTCCAGCACCTGCCAGGGAGGACAGCACACGCGCTGCACACAGCCCCCTGCGCGAGCCAGGGACCACGCCCCCTTCTCCAAGCCCCAGCACCGCAGTAACAGGCCTGACCCACCCCCACCACAGTCCTGAGGCGGGGGAGGGCACCACGGACCGCCACTCAGGACGCCAAGGAAGCCGGCTGCGTCCCTGCCCCGCCTCGATGTGCCCAGGAGGCAGGGTGACGGCTCAGGAACTGGGTCCCTGGCGCTCACATGAGGGACCCAAACAGAGTCCCGGCTCCAGGCTTCGCCTGGCCCAGCCCTGGCTGCTCGGGCATCTGGGAAGTGAACCAGCAGGTGGAAGCTCGCTCGCTCTCTCTCTCTCTCTCTCTCTCTCTCTCTCTGTCTCTTTCTCACTCACTCTGTCCTTAAATAAATTAAACCGGGGGGGGGGGGTGCCCTGAGGCCAAATCTTTCCCAACCTGGAAACCGTACAGTCCTTAAAGCTCTCGGGATTCAAGCGAGGGGAGGGCGGCCCCACGCCCCACACCGACCAGGCTGCCAGGACCCCAGCTCAGAAGCGTGCACATCAGTGCAAACCTCCCCCCAACGCCCCCACTGCAGGGACGGCAACCTTCTTTCCCACACACAGCCTCCCGGCCGGGGGGGGGGAGGGGGGGGCGCGGGGAGCGTGCCAGGCAGCAGGGCTCCCGCCCTCGGGAACCTCTGTGAGGGGCGTGGTGTTCCGAGAAGCCCCGCCCTGCGGCTCCTGTCTTGAGAGCACGGGCCAGGCGTGAGTCAAAGGAAAGCGTGCTGGCAGGCAGACGGTTCAGGCTGGCGGCCTGGTCTGCGGCCGAGACGGCAAGATGCGCCCCAACAAGGAAGCCTCTGCGGACTCCATGGCGCTTTGCTTTTGCTTTTTTTTTTTTTTCCCAAGATTCACTTATTTATCTGGAAGACAGAGTTACAGAGAGCCAGGGGCAGAGGCAGAGAGAGAGAGAGAGAGAGAGAGAGAGAGAGAGAGTCTTCCATCCGCTGGTTCACTTCCCAAATGGTCGTAAAGGCCGGAGCTGGGCGACCTGAAGCCAGGAGCGTCCTCCAGGTCTCCCACGCGGGTGCAGGGGCCCAAGCACTGGGCCATCTTCTGCTGCTTTCCCAGGCCACAGCAGGGAGCTGGATGGGAAGCGGAGCAGCCAGGACTCGAACCAGCGCCCATAAGGGGTGACGGCACTGCAGGCGGCGGCTTTACCTGTTGTGCCACAGCGCCGGCCCGGCTGATCTGCTTTTCACTTCCACACGGGAAAATCAAAAATCAACTTCAAGTTTACTTTTTACATGGATGTTTAAGCAAAATCTAAGTTTTTGTGTTCAGTTTCAGTGTCCATTTTATAATTCAGAGCCACTAGAAGTTTTATGAACAAATAAACTCTTTTAAACTTCAGTCAGGGGTTCCGGTTTCAAAAACTTAACACAAACAAAGGAGCCACGTCCTGTATCCATGAGGACTGAGGCGGAGAGGCCTGGGCCGCTACACACCAGCCCTGTCCCCACACCCTGCTGCACACGGCCCTGTCCCCACACCCTGCTGCACACGGCCCTGTCCCCACACCCTGCTGCACACGGCCCTGTCCCACACCCTGCTGCACACGGCCCTGTCCCCACACCCTGCTGCACACTGCCCTGTCCCCACACCCTGCTGCACACGGCCCTGTCCCCACACCCTGCTGCACACGGCCCTGTCCCCACACCCTGCTGCACACGGCCCTGTCCCACACCCTGCTGCACACGGCCCTGTCCCCACACCCTGCTGCACACTGCCCTGTCCCCACACCCTGCTGTACACGGCCCTGTCCCCACACGCTGCTGCACACGGCCCTGTCCCCACACCCTGCTGCACACGGCCCTGTCCCCACACCCTGCTGCACACGGCCCTGTCCCACACCCTGCTGCACACGGCCCTGTCCCCACACCCTGCTGCACACTGCCCTGTCCCCACACCCTGCTGTACACTGCCCTGTCCCCACACCCTGCTGCACACGGCCCTGTCCCCACACCCTGCTGCACACGGCCCTGTCCCCACACCCTGCTGCACACGGCCCTGTCCCACACCCTGCTGCACACTGCCCTGTCCCCACACCCTGCTGCACACGGCCCTGTCCCCACACCCTGCTGCACACGGCCCTGTCCCCCACACCCTGCTGCACACTGCCCTGTCCCCACACCCTGCTGGTGGCACTCCCCACCCTCTCCCCTCATCCCGCACCTCAGGGATCACAGCTAACAGCTCTGGGCACAGGGACGGTGGGCAGCGCTTCCTGTCTGGCCGCACACTGGGGTCTCACAAGGCCTCGGACCCCATCCCAGCACCGTCACCGGGACTCTCCAGGCCTGGGTCACGTCTGGGTGGACCCATCGTGCGCTGAGAACACCTAACCTCTGAAGCACCCAGCTCAGCGCACAGCAGGCTGCAGTCGGCATGCGACCCCAGGGCGGGGGCTGACTCAGCCGCCCACAGGCTGCAGCGCCAGCCTGCAAAGCACACGTGGCTTTTGCAAACTGCCAACTCCAGAAGTCTCAAGTCGGATCCCTGCACCCTGGAGGCTGTTTCCCCAACACCATCGCGCCGGCACGCCCGGCGGGCGCAGTGCGTGTGGTCCTGCTACACTCGGCTCTCCTCACACGCGTCACCTCGCAAAGGCACAGGGAAGTCCAGGAGCACCTGCCTGGTTTTCCCAATGTCGGCACTTGCTTCTCTTTTTCTTGGAGTCCTCTGCTTGAACGTGATGCCCCTCTACAGAACCGTGTGAGTGAAAAGCCAACCACAAAAGCTCTAGGCACTGGCCTGGCCGTCAAGAGACCGGGTGAGGGGCGGGAACTCTGGCACAGGGGTGAAGCCCCGCCACGCGTGCTGGCGTCTCCCAGCAGGGTGCCTGGTGCAGTCCGGTACTTCTAGGCACACCTGGGAGGCAGGTGACGGCTCCAGGCCTTGGGTCCCTGCGACCCAGGCGGGAAACCGGACTGGAGCTCCTGACTCTGACCCCCACCCAGCCCAGTCCTGACTCCCGCAGGCACCTGAGGATGACCCAGTGGATATCTGGGGCTTATCCTGTGTCTGTCTCTTTTTCTCTCTGCATTTCAAATAAAAATAAATATATAAACTTTCGTTAAGGTTGAGGTCAGCGCTGTGGTGTAGCAGGTAAAGCCACTGCCTGCAGCATCCCATAGGAGCACCGGTTCAAGTCCTGGCTACTCCACTTCCAATCCAGCTCTCCGCTATGGCCTGGGAAAGCAGCAGCCCAAGTCCTTGGGCCCCTGCACCCGCGTGGGAGACCCAGGGGAAGCTCCTGGCTCCTGGCTTCAGCCTGGCCCATCTCTGGCCATTGTGGCCTTTTGGGGAGTGAACCAGCGGATGGAAGACCTCTCTCTCCCTCTCTCTGTCTCTACCTCTCTGTAACTCTGCTTTTCAAATAAATAAATAAATCTTTCAAAAATTTTTTTGCTAAGGTCACACAACTGCATTTATACGACAACCGTGAGATGAGAACAGACCAGCAGCTGCCGGCAGCAGTGGCAGGCGCGACTTCAGGGGCAGCAGAGGCAGCTGTGCGGATGTGACAGTCTGTGTCCTGACGGGGGGACCGCACGAGGCCACCTGTACTAACACCGCATGGAATACACACACACGTGTGCACACATGCGACTGTGAGCGTACACGCGTGCTCGCACATGCGCACACATAAGATCAGTGGAATCTGAGTGGACCAGTGGTTTGCACCCAGGTCAGCTTCCTGCTGTCGAATCCACCCCACAGTCACACAAGACGGCCACAGGAAAGGTGGGCGAAGGATGCCAGAACCTCCCTGATTTTTTTGCGACTTCGTGAGAATCTTTAATTATTTCAAAATAAAGAATTATTTATAGAGGCTGGAGTGGTGGCACAACAAGTTAAGTCACTGCCTGCAGTGCCGGCATCCCATATGGGTGCCAGTTCGAGTCCCGGCTGCTCCACTTTCAATCCAGCTCTCTGCTGTGGCCTGGGAAAGCAGTGGACGATGGCCCAGGTCCTTGGGCCCCTGCACCTGCATGGGAGACCCCGAGGAAGCTCCTGGCCCAGCCCTGGACACTGTGGCCATCTGGGGAGTGAACCAGTGGATGGAAGACCTCTCTCTGTCTCTTCCTATGTTAACTCTTTCTTTCAAATGAATAATTTTTTAAGAAAAAGGAAAAAAAGAATTATTTTAAAACTGGGATTAAATAAAAAGACTACAACTTTCTTTAAACGGTCATTTAGAAAGGCAGGCGAGGAGTGGGTGCTTGGTGCAATGGTTAAGACACCACTTGGACACAGGTACCCTCCGCCCCGTGTGTGGGTTCAAGTCCCAGCTCCACTTCCAATGGCAGCGTCCTGCTCATGGGCACCACGGGACGCAGCAGGGGGCGGCCCAAGCGCCGGGGCCCCTCCCACCCACGTGGGAGACCTGGATGGAGCCCCCCCCCCCCCCGCTGCCGGTTTCAGAATGACCCAGCCCAGCGGCTGCAGGCACATGGGGGTGAACCAGTGGATGGAGGTCAACCTTCCCCTCCCCACTCTGTCTTAAATTAACACTTAGAATCTTTAAAAAGAAAGAAAACAGGGCCGGCGCCGTGGCTCAATAGGCTAAATCCTCCGCCTGCGGCGCCGGCACACCGGGTTCTAGTCCTGGTCGGGGTGCCGGATTCTGTCCGGGTTGCCC
Organism: Oryctolagus cuniculus; assembly: GCF_051225735.1. Classification (NCBI taxonomy): domain Eukaryota; kingdom Metazoa; phylum Chordata; class Mammalia; order Lagomorpha; family Leporidae; genus Oryctolagus; species Oryctolagus cuniculus. The sequence continues at coordinate 437,385 of NC_142867.1, read as the reverse complement.
CTCTTCCAGGCCAGCTCTCTGCTGTGGCCAGGGAGTGCAGTGGAGGATGGCCCAAGTGCTTGGGCCCTGCACCCCATGGGAGACCAGGAGAAGCACCTGGCTCCTGCCATCGGATCAGCGCGGTGCGCTGGCCGCAGCAGCCGTTTGGAGGGTGAACCAACGGCAAAGGAAGACTTTTCTTTCTGTCTCTCTTTCTCTCTCACTGTCTGACTCTGCCTGTCAAAAAGAAAGAGAGACAACCGTGTAAGTCTCCACACGGTCACATCAGGCAAGTCCGGAGCCCCTCAGCTGCAGCCGATCAGAGAGGATCGAGCGAGTTCACCGGCCCTGAGCCCCAGGAGCTGCGGGCTCGAGTGGCACACGCCAGGGCCCCTCTCGGGCTGGGTGGACGCACTGCTCCCGTGCTGGGAGCCGGGACGCGCCTGCACACCGGGCAGCCCCGCTCCCATGCCCCCTGGCTGCATCCCCACCGCCCTGGGGCTGCACTGGACCGAGGTCTTCAGAGCGGACACGGCAGGAAGCAGTCCAAAAGGCAAGGGAGCCGCCAACTGGCTTCAGTGACTCCAGGCCAAACGCTCCACTCACCCCACGGCGTCCACTCACCCCACGGTGTCCACTCACCCCACGGCGTCCACTCACCCCACGGCGTCCACTCACCCCACGGCGTCCACTCACCCCACGGCGTCCACTCACCCCACGGTGTCCACTCACCCCACGGCGTCCACTCACCCCACGGTGTCGACTCACCCCACGGCGTCCACTCACCCCACGGCGTCCACTCACCCCACGGCGTCCTCTCACCCCACGGCGTCCACTCACCCCACGGCGTCCACTCACCCCACGGCGTCCACTCACCCCACGGCGTCCACTCACCCCACGGCGTCCACTCACCCCACGGTGTCCACTCACCCCACGGCGTCCATTCACCCCACGGTGTCGACTCACCCCACGGCGTCCACTCACCCCACGGCGTCCACTCACCCCACGGCGTCCTCTCACCCCACGGCGTCCACTCACCCCACGGCGTCCACTCACCCCACGGCGTCCACTCACCCCACGGCGTCCACTCACCCCCCACGGCGTCCACTCACCCCACGGTGTCCACTCACCCCACGGCGTCCTCTCACCCCACGGCGTCCTCTCACCCCACGGCGTCCTCTCACCCCACGGCGTCCACTCACCCCCCACGGCGTCCACTCACCCCACGGCGTCCACTCACCCCACGGCGTCCACTCACCCCACGGCGTCCACTCACCCCACGGCGTCCACTCACCCCACGGCGTCCTCTCACCCCACGGCGTCCTCTCACCCCACGGCGTCCACTCACCCCACGGCGTCCTCTCACCCCACGGCGTCCTCTCACCCCACGGCGTCCACTCACCCCACGGCGTCCACTCACCCCCCACGGCGTCCACTCACCCCACGGCGTCCACTCACCCCACGGCGTCCACTCACCCCACGGCGTCCACTCACCCCACGGCGTCCACTCACCACCCACGGCGTCCACTCACCCCACGGCGTCCACTCACCCCACAGTGTCGACTCACCCCACGGCGTCCACTCACCCCACGGCACCCACTCACCCCACGGCGTCCACTCACCCCACGGCGTCCACTCACCCCACGGCGTCCACTCACCCCACGGCGTCCACTCACCCCACGGCGTCCACTCACCCCACGGCGTCCACTCACCCCACGGCGTCCACTCACCCCACGGCGTCCACTCACCCCCCACGGTGTCCACTCACCCCACGGTGTCCACTCACCCCACGGTGTCGACTCACCCCACGGCGTCCACTCACCCCACGGCGTCCACTCACCCCACGGCGTCCACTCACCCCACGGTGTCCACTCACCCCACGGCGTCCACTCACCCCACGGTGTCCACTCACCCCACGGCGTCCACTCACCCCACGGTGTCCACTCACCCCACGGCGTCCACTCACCCCACGGTGTCCACTCACCCCACGGCGTCCACTCACCCCCCACGGTGTCCACTCACCCCACGGTGTCCACTCACCCCCACAGCGTCCACTCACCCCACGGCATCCACTCACCCCACGGCGTCCACTCACCCCACGGCGTCCACTCACCCCACGGTGTCCACTCACCCCACGGTGTCCACTCACCCCACGGCGTCCTCTCACCCCACGGCATCCACTCACCCCACAGTGTCCACTCACCCCCATGGCATCCACTCACCCCACGGTGTCCACTCACCCCACGGCGTCCACTCACCCCACGGCGTCCACTCACCCCACGGTGTCCACTCACCCCACGGCGTCCTCTCACCCCACGGTGTCCACTCACTCCACGGTGTCCACTCACCCCACGGCGTCCACTCACCCCACGGCGTCCACTCACCCCACGGTGTCCACTCACCCCACAGCATCCACTCACCCCACGGTGTCCACTCACTCCACGGTGTCCACTCACCCCACGGCGTCCACTCACCCCACGGTGTCCACTCACTCCACGGTGTCCACTCACCCCCACGGCGTCCACTCACCCCACGGCGTCCACTCACCCCACAGTGTCGACTCACCCCACGGCGTCCACTCACCCCATGGCGTCCACTCACCCCACGGCACCCACTCACCCCACGGCGTCCACTCACCCCACGGTGTCCACTCACCCCACGGTGTCCACTCACCCCACAGCATCCACTCACCCCACGGCGTCCACTCACCCCACGGCGTCCACTCACCCCACGGCGTCCACTCACCCCCACGGTGTCCACTCATCCCACGGCGTCCACTCACCCCACGGCGTCCACTCACCCCACGGTGTCCACTCACCCCCACGGCGTCCACTCACCCCACGGCGTCCACTCACCCCCACGGCGTCCACTCACCCCACGGCGTCCACTCACCCCACGGCGTCCACTCACCCCACGGTGTCCACTCACCCCCACGGCGTCCACTCACCCCACGGTGTCCACTCACCCCCACGGCGTCCACTCACCCCACGGCGTCCACTCACCCCACGGTGTCCACTCACCCCACGGCGTCCACTCACCCCACGGCGTCCACTCACCCCACGGCGTCCACTCACCCCCACGGCGTCCACTCACCCCACGGTGTCCACTCACCCCCACAGTGTCGACTCACCCCACGGCGTCCACTCACCCCACGGCGTCCACTCACCCCACGGTGTCCACTCACCCCACGGCGTCCACTCACCCCCCATGGCACCCACTCACCCCCATGGCATCCACTCACCCCACGGTGTCCACTCACCCCACGGCGTCCTCTCACCCCACGGCGTCCACTCACCCCCACGGCGTCCACTCACCCCACGGCGTCCACTCACCCCACGGCGTCCTCTCACCACCCACGGCGTCCACTCACCCCACGGCGTCCACTCACCCCACAGCGTCCACTCACCCCACGGCGTCCTCTCACCCCCCACGTCACCCACTCACCCCACGGCGTCCACTCACCCCCATGGCGTCCACTCACCCCACGGCGTCCACTCACCCCCACGGCGTCCACTCACCCCACGGCGTCCTCTCACCACCCACGGCGTCCACTCACCCCACGGCGTCCACTCACCCCACAGCGTCCACTCACCCCACGGCGTCCTCTCACCCCCCACGTCACCCACTCACCCCACAGCGTCCACTCACCCCACGGCGTCCTCTCACCCCCCACGTCACCCACTCACCCCACGGCGTCCACTCACCCCACGGCGTCCACTCACCCCCCACGGCGTCCACTCACCCCCCACGGCGTCCACTCAGCCACCATGGCGTCCACTCACCCCTCCGAGGTATCCACTCACCCCCACCGTGGCGTCCACTTGCCTCCCCTCTGGGCCTGGCTCCGCATCACTGACCCCCACCACAGGAAACAGGATCCACACAAAATCAGCGGGGCTGGCCCAGGGGCAGCAGTGACCCCTCACCTGACACACGGGGCGGAGTCAGACGGGCTGCGGCCCCGGCTCACGCTGCGAAGGCTCCTCCCACATCCTGGCTCCTGACTGAAGTGCCCTTTGGACAAAGCCAGCCCAGGACCTCCCCTAGCGAGGGCTTCCCAGCGCCGGCTGCAGGCCCGGCCCCACCACCCAGGACGAAGCCGCGTGGCGCACGGACCCTGCCCCCGGGGAGGCCTCGGCCCATCTGCAGGCAGCCCCCCAGGGGTCCCACCCTGGGGTCTCTCCCACAGGGACCCGGCCCCCTCTGCTGGCAGCCGCCCCCCCCAGGGGTCCCACCCTGGGGTCTCTCCCACAGGGACCTGACCCCCGTCTGCAGGCAGCCCCCCCCCAGGGGTCTCATCCTGGGGTCTCTCCCACAGGGACCTGACCCCCGTCTGCAGGCAGCCCCCCCCAGGGGTCCCACCCTGGGTCTCTCCCACAGGGACCCGGCCCCCTCTGCTGGCAGCCGCCCCCCCAGGGGTCCCACCCTGGGGTCTCTCCCACAGGGACCCGGCCCCCGTCTGCAGGCAGCCCCCCCCCAGGGGTCCCACCCTGGGGTCTCTCCCACAGGGACCTGACCCCCGTCTGCAGGCAGCCCCCCCCAGGGGTCCCACCCTGGGGTCTCTCCCACAGGGACCTGACCCCCGTCTGCAGGCAGCCCCCCCCAGGGGTCCCACCCTGGGGTCTCTCCCACAGGGACCCGGCCCCCGTCTGCTGGCAGCCCCCCCCCAGGGGTCCCACCCTGGGGTCTCTCCCACAGGGACCTGACCCCCGTCTGCAGGCAGCCCCCCCCAGGGGTCCCACCCTGGGGTCTCTCCCACAGGGACCCGGCCCCCGTCTGCTGGCAGCCCCCCCAGGGGTCCCACCCTGGGGTCTCTTCAGTGCTGCCCCTCGGCCGACACCTGTCAACGTGCAGACCCAGTTCTGGTCATCACAGCACGGATGACCGGGCCCCGGACGTCAGGCAGCTGACGCGGGAAGCCTGGTCTACGCAGCCAGCCAGCCACGGCTCACCCAGGACTCAGCTCCGCCGCGCGATTCTCCCAGACATGGCAGCTAAGGCCGGGGGCGAGGCCGAGGCCTCCGCCCGCCCAGGGGTCCCTCCCGGGCTGCACACACCTGCCCCCGCCCCTGTCCCAGGGGTGACTCCGGGCCTCGCGGGGCGGGGCGGGTCCGGCCTCCCGCTGCCCCCAGGGGTGAGGGTCACGCTGCACAAGAACGCGCTTCCACCTCCCCGCACCGAGTCAGAACCCGGGCCGGGGTCCCTGCCTCCCCAGGGGGCCGCCCCCGGCCCGCGGCCCCTCCCGCCCCGAGGGGGCATTCCTGAGGCCGAAGCCGGCCCGCTCCTGCCCGCCGCCCGGCCCCGGGGGATGAGTCAGTGCAGCCGCAGCGGGCGAGCGCGCCAGCCCCCGGACCCCTGGCTTCGGAAATCCGCGCACTTTGGGAAGCGCTGGGTTAAAAGCTCCATTACTAGAAAGAGCGAGATGACATCATGCCGGGGAGGGGCGCCTGGGCCAGAACCCCCCCGCCGCCGGCGCTGCCACGACGCCCCGCGCCCCCAGACCCCCGCGCCGCCGGCCCCCCGCCCAGCCCCGGCGCCCGCCCCCTCCCCGCCTGCCAGATCTGCACCCCCCGGCTCCCGCCCCGCCCCGCGCCCGCGCCCCGGCCCCCCGGCCGCCGCCCCCACGGACCTGGGGCTCGCCCACCCCCACCCCGCCACAGGCCCGGCCCCGCGCCCGCGGCCACTCACAGTTGCGGATGTCGGAGATGAAGACCGCCAGGCCCCGCATCCCGTCCCCCTTGGACACGGCCGGCATCTTCGGGCCTGGGAGCGGCCTCGGCGGGCGGGCCGGGGAGCAGCAGCGCGGGGCGCGGGCGCCTGACCGCCGCCGAGCAGCAGCCGCCTCAGGCTCCGAGCGCCGCTGGCTGGGCCGCGCGCACGCACGCACGACGCTCGCGCCGGCGCGCGCTCGCACGGCGCGAGGACGAGCACGTCGGGGCGGCCCGGGGCGCCCCCTGGCGGCGGAGGCCGTAGGGGCGGCGGGGGTTCGCGTCCCGGGGCCGGCGCTCACGGGGTTGCCCCTCCCCCCGGGGGTAGGGCCTGGCTCGTTGCGGTGGTGCCTGCTGGCGGGGGTCTCTGGCCCCGGGTGTGGGCCTCCCGTGGCGCCTCGCTCCCAGGTCTCCGTTTTTCTAAGTTCCTAGAGTTGTGAATGCATTAACACGGACAATGGCCCGGCCCTACCCAGGAGGGGCCCAGATCCTGTCGCTGGTGGAGCCGGCCCCTGGCGGAAGCTGGGGCCATGGGCTTCAACCTTTGGCTGTTCCTGGCCCCAGTGAGGAAATCCTCCCCCCGCCCAGGATCCTGAGATTGTAGGATTAGCCTGCCCCTCCCCAGGCCTCAGGGGGCCAGGGCCCAGGGCTCCTGCCGCTTCTGAGCTGGGAGCAGGGGGACACACACCACCCCGACCCAGCCTCTCCTTTAGAAACAAGCCCCTGTCCCCAGGGAGTCCATGGCGGGGGCAGACTGTCCTTCTCAGGGGCTGTGCGGGACCTGTGTCTGGAACTGGCCCAAACCCACCAGGGAGGCCTCTGTCCCCGCCCCAGCCCACCCAAACCTGCCTGCAGGAGGGCCAAGCAGCCCCCAGGAGTGGGAAGCCAGGCCCACCTGCGGGGGAGGGGCTGAGAGCCTGGTGGGGTGCAGATCCACAGGGTGCTGAGGGCACACACAGGTGAGCCAGCCTCCCAGGCCGAGGAGGGGAGGCTCATGGAGCCCCCACGGCCACACCAGCACCCCTCATGGCCAGGGGACATTTCTCCTTTATCCCGTCCCCTCCAGCAGGACACCTCTGTGCCGTGACCCAAGAAGCACCAGGGCCCTGGACCCAGGCCGTGTCTGTGCCGAATGAGGGGTCCCGGGCTGTGCTTGGTGGGCTCCCGGCCCCGGGGGCCTGACGCATGACAGTCCCCAGGACCCAGACAGGCGTCCCTCCTGGGCCCTCACAGGACAGGGCGCTGTGGGCGAGCCTGCCCGGGCTTCTCCCAGGAGGCACTGGAACTGGGCAGTGTGGCCTCGGGGGTCCCTGCAGGCATGCCCCTGCCTGGGGGGAGGAGCGTGACCCTTCACCCTCCCCTGGCTTCTTCCAGCCCAGCCCCGGCCGCTCCTCAGCCTCTGGCCGCGGGCAGTGCTTGGAAAGGGTTCGTCAGTCCCAGGAATTGGTGGCGGGGGAGGGGCTGGGAGCCGGGCAGGGTGCTGGGTGCGCAGGTGAGCCAGCCTCCCAGGCCGAGGGCTCTGCACGGGCGGGTCACCGCCTCACCTGCCCCGGCTGAACCTGCTCAGACCCCCCGTCGGCCATACACACCACCCGGGGTCTCCTTGCCATCGTCTCTGCAGTGGGCCACGTGTGCCAACCCTTCCAGGAAGCTGGGTTGGCGACGTGGCCTGGGTGTAGACGGGGCCCGGAGCCCCTGAGTAGCAGACCTCAGGCACCCCGTCGTCACCTGGGAAAGCCAGGCTCTGGGAACCGAGAGTCCCCTGCCATGGACAGTGCACAGGGCGAGAGGAATATTCCAGAACACTGATGGACTACGTGGGGGTGCCCGAGGAGGGAGTGGCGAGCTCACGGCCTCGCCCGTCTCAGGGTGGACGGAAGCCGTCTGTGACTACAGATCTCATTTCCCAAACCACACACAGCTGGCTGCCGACTGTTGCGAAACAGCCGGAGGCTGGGTTTACGGGAAAGCAGGGGGGCTGCTGGGCCTGATACTAGAATGGGGTAAATGGGATGAGCTGGGGACTCCGCCCTCACTTCCCAAGGGCTGCAGGAAGTGGGGCTTACGGGCAAAGCCTGTAGAATGCGAGCAGGTGGATTCCGGGAGAACAGGCCCAGGACAGCGACTCCGTCCTCCGGGCGCCCAGTGGGACGCGGGGTCGGGGCGCCAGTTCTGGAGCCGAGTGTCCAGCCTGACCCCGCAGGGCCTGCTAGAGGCTGGGCTCGGGGTGGCCCTGGGCAGCGGAAGGGATTCAGAGGCCTCGAGGTCTGAACCTGCCCCGGAGCAGGCGAAGGAGCCCCTCCACCAGGCCTCGGCGCGAGGACCGGGGTCCCCCCAGCGCAGCGCCTGCCCAGGACCAGGGCCTCCATGGGTTCTTGGGGGCCGTGCTCGGGCTGGCGGGGGTGTAGTGGCAGAAGCAGAAGCCCTGCTTTCCAAGGAGCAGGATGGTTAGGGTCCCCTGGGGCCCACGGGAGGGTGCCGTGGGGGCTGCCGCAGTCCAGGCCTGGGGGGGCGGGTGTTTGGCGCAGGAGTGCAGCCTCAGTGGGACATCTGCGTCCCCTGTCAGAGTCTGGATTTGAGTCCCGGCTCTGCCCCCGACCCCAGCTCCCCCCAGCACCCTGGGCGGCAGCGGTGCTGGCTGAGTACTTGGGTCCCTGCCACCCACATGGGAGACCAGGCTCCTAGATTCCACCTGGCCCAGCCCTGGCTGTTGTGGCCATTTGGAGAGTGAACCACTAACGGAAGATCTCTCTCTTCTCTCTCTCTCTCTCTCTCTCTCTCTCTCTCTCTCTCTCTCTCTCTCTCTCTCTCTCTCGTCTTGCCTTTCAAATAAATAATCTTTTAATGCCAGCGCTGCAGCTCACTAGGCTAATCCTCCACCTTGCGGCGCCGGCACACCGGGTTCTAGTCCCGGTCAGGGCATCGGATTCTGTCCCGGTTGCCCCTCTTCCAGGCCAGCTCTCTGCTGTGGCCAGGGAGTGCAGTGGAGGATGGCCCAAGTGCTTGGGCCCTGCACCCCATGGGAGACTAGGAGAAGCACCTGGCTCCTGCCATCGGATCAGCGTGGTGCGCCAGCCGCAGCGCGCCGGCCGCGGCGGCCATTGGAGGGTGAACCAACGGCAAAGGAAGACCTTTCTCTCTGTCTCTCTCTCTCACTGTCCACTCTGCCTGTCAAAAAAAAAAGAAAAGGACCAGCGCTGTGGGCTAAGCCTCTGCCTTGACGCAACTGCATGTGGGCACCAGTTCATGTCCCGGCTGCTCCACTTCCGATCCAGCTCCCTGCTGTGGCCTGGGAAAGCAGTGGAAAATGGCCCCAAGTCCTTGGACCCCTGCACCTGCATGGGAGACCCGGAAGAAGCTCCTGGCTCTGGCCCTTACCACTCCCTGGGACCCCTGGTGCCGGGCGCAGACTGCTGCTGGGTGTGGGGTGGGGGGTGACCGGAGCCACCTGGCCCTGGCTTCAGGGCTCGGGCAGGAGGGACCACTGGGGTGGGAAGGACAAAGGAGAACCCTGAGAGTTCCCTTCTCACCTAAAGAGGGGCCAGCGCCCCCCACCGAGGTCCTGACATCACTGGACGGAGATGGCCCGGGTGTCAGGCGTTTGCAGGCACCTTGTAAGTTCCGATACATGGCCCAGGTCACTGGCCCCTGGACTGCCCCAAAGCTGAACTCCAGCCAGCACCGGGCACCTGCGCGGAGTGGACGTGCAGCCAGCCTGGAGGAGCGGGCCCGGGAGGGCCGTGGCCATGGTGCCGGCCATTTCCCCAGCCTCCGCACGCAGCTCAGGGCCTGGCCAAGGGCTTCCTTCTCACCTGTGTGAGGTGGAGGAAGGCTGCTCCACAGAGAACCTTGGGGCACAGTGGCCTGGGTGACCTGCGTGGGACACTCACTCCCTGGATCTGAGCGCCTGGGTTGAGCCCCAGCTGCTCCACTTCCTGCTAACACCCACCCCAGGAGACGGCAGGCTCTGGCTCAGGGGCTTGGGTCCCTGCCGCCTATAAAGGAGACCAGGATGGAGTTCTGGGCTCCTGGCTTCAGCCTGGTTCAGTAAAACCAGCAGTCGGAAGCCCTCTCGGGGCCGGCACTGTGGCTCAGTGGCTTAATCCTCTGCCTGCAGTGCCAGCATCCCATATGGGCGCTGGTTGGAGTCCTGGCTGTTCCTCTTCCCATCCAGCTCTCTGCTGTGGCCTGGGAAAGCAATAGAAGATGGCCCAAGTGCTTGGGCCCCTGCACCCGCATGGGAGACCCGGAAGAAGCTCCTGGCTCCTGGCTTTGGATCAGCGCAGCTCCAGCCATTGCGGCCATCTGGGGAGTGACCCAGCAGATGGAAGACCTCTCTCTCTCTCTCTCCCCCTCTCCCTCTCCCTCTTACTGTCAGTAAGTCTACCTCTCAAATAAATAAATAAAATCTTAAAAAAAAAAAAACCCTCTCTGTCTCTCTGCCCTTCAAATAAAATGAAAATAAGTAAATACAATTTAAAAATTTTATTTTATTTTATTTTATCTTATTTTTTGACAGGCAGAGTGGACAGTGAGAGAGAGAGACAGAGAGAAAGGTCTTCCTTTGCCGTTGGTTCACCCTCCAATGGCCACCGCGGCTAGAGCGCTGCGGCCGGTGCACCGCGCTGATCTGATGGCAGAAGCCAGATACTTATCCTGGTCTCCCATGGGGTGCAGGGCCCAAGCACCTGGGCCATCCTCCACTGCACTCCCTGGCCACAGCAGAGAGCCGGGCTGGAAGAGGGGCAACCGGGACAGAATCCGGTGCCCCGACCGGGACTAGAACCCGGGGTGCGGGTGCCGCTAGGTGGAGGATTGGCCTAGTGAGCCGCGGCGCCGGCCTCAATTTAAAAATTTTAGGCCAGCGCCGCGGCTCACTAGGCTAATCCTCCGCCAAGCGGCGCCGGCACACCGGGTTCTAGTCCCGGTCGGGGCATCGGATTCTGTCCCGGTTGCCCCTCTTCCAGGCCAGCTCTCTGCTGTGGCCAGGGAGTGCAGTGGAGGATGGCCCAGGTGCTTGGGCCCTGCACCCCATGGGAGACCAGGATAAGCACCTGGCTCCTGGCTCCTGCCATCGGATCAGCGCGGTGCGCCGGCCGCAGCGCGCCGGCCGCGGCGGCCATTGGAGGGTGAACCAACGGCAAAAGGAAGACCTTTCTCTCTGTCTCTCTCTCTCACTGTCCACTCTGCCTGTCAAAAAAATAAAAAAAAAATAAAAAAAAATAAAAATTTTAAATAATAGTGAATTAAATGAGAAGAATTTTATCCTCCATTGTAGAACATTCTCCAGTCCACAGTGCCAGGCTGCTGGGGGCTCTATGTCACTCACACAACCGATTCTGTGTCTCTCACACCGACGTATGTCACTCACACGCGACCTGTTCTGGGTCACTCACACGCGACGTATGTCACTCACATGTGACCTGTTCTGGGTCACACGCGACCCGTTCTGTGTCACTCACACGCGACCTGTTCTGGGTCACTCACACGCGACGTATGTCACTCACATGTGACCTGTTCTGTGTCACACACGACCCGTTCTGGGTCACTCACGTGTGACGTGTGTCATTCATGCGTGACCTGTTCTCTGGGTTCGGGCAGACCTACCTGTTCTTGTTTGCAGCTCAAAGGGAGAAAGGGAACAGATGGAAGACAAGCCATCTCTTCACGCAACTCCCATCTGAGGCCACCAACACTTCCACTCAAGTGCCACTGGCCAGAGCGTCGGGACCCGCACAGATCCAGCTGCGAGGACTGGGAAGGGCGTCTTCAGCCTTGCGCCCCCAGAACGCGGGCGTCCTGGTGTGGGAGGGGCGCAGCAGCCTCTCCACACCCAAAGGACGCCAGGCGCCCGGCTGCACGGCTCGGCGGTGGGGCTGTGGTCACGCAGCACCCTCAGCGGCCACACTCACCCACACGCTACGAGGGCCCGAGGGCGGCACCTGGGCAGCAGGTGGAAGCACACGGCCCGCGGGCACTCTGCCCTGACCTGTGGAGTGAAGGCTACACTGCCCAGGCTCCTCGCAGCTCAGCACGGGCAGGTGACCGCCGAGCAGGAAGGGGGGTGCAGTCATGTCCCGGGCTCAGTCACAAAAACAGCAGAAATGTAACTCCTCCCCGTGCTGCAGGCCCCCGGGCCCCCTCCCGGCGTCTTCTCCCTGTGTCTTCACGTGGGCGCCCCTCTGTGTGCCCCGTCCCCATCTCTGTCCTAAGGGCTGCAGTCCTCCAGGCTCCTAGTGGCCTCGTCTGAACCGCTACATAGCCACAACCCTGGATCCAGACAAGGTCCCACGGTGGGGTACTGCAGCGAGAGCAGCAATGTAGGACTTGGGGTTTTTTAAGAAAATATTTATTTTGTATTTGAAAGGCAGAGCAACAGAAACAGTTTATTTTTTATTTTTTATTTTTTTAGAGAGAGAGAGAGAGAAAGGTCTTGGTTCACCCCCCAAATGGCCGCTGGGCTGGAGCTACACCGAACCCAAGCCAGGAGCCAGGTGCTTCCTCCTGGTCTCCCATGCAGTGCAGGGCCCAAGCACTTGGGCCATCTTCCACTGCTTTCCCAGGCCACAGCAGAGAGCTGGCCTGGAAGAGGAGCAGCTGGGACCAGAACCTGGCGCCCATATGGGATGCTGGCGCCACAGGTGGAGGATTAACCAAGTGAGCCATGGCGCCAGCCCCAGGAACAGTTATTTTAAAAAGGATTATTTATTTATTTTGAAAGTCGGAGTTAGGGAGAGAGGAGCAGACAGGGAGGGATCTTCCGTCTGTTGGTTCGCTCCCCAGCGGCCCGCATTGGCCATAGCTGGGCCGCCCTCTGCTGCCTTCCTAGGAGGGGGAACAGGGAGCTGGGGGGGGGGCGCCGGGCCTCTGACCTGGGGTGGTGCTGTGGCACGCGGTGGCTTCACCTGCTGCACCACACAGCTGCCCGCTGGCTCTCAGGAGGTGACCCTCCTGGGGACAGGATCTTGAATCCCAATCCCTGGTCCACCACTGCCCCGGAACAAGGTCTGGAGAGCTGCGCTCCGCTTAGACCTGGGAGCTGAGCCGCGGCCGCTGCTGCTGGGGGCTCTGTCACACCCTAGACCCAGACCACGCCTAACCACGGCCTGCCTGAGGGTGCAGAATGAATCCCAACAATGCCACAGGAGGGCCCGGGTCTGGGCGTGCCACGATGTCCCCGTATCAGTCTACACCAAGTCCTCCCTCACGGGCCTCACAGGGGCTTCGCAGCACACTGGAGCATCAGTGAGTGGCCACAGCCAAGGACGCCGGGCAGAGGGGAGGGGGCGGAGGGGGCGGTGATCACGTGCCCTCCCCCCCCCCCCGGCCGCTGCCACTTCAGGCCTCCCCTGTGCTCGCAGGGCAGGGGCCCTGGGCCTCCAGACCCCCTGAGACACTTGCTGCAAACTGGCCTGGGGCTTGGGCACACAGCCAGGCTGGGCTGAGAGAACAGACTCCACCGCTAAGATCGACCTGAGGCCGGCGCCGCGGCTCACGAGGCTAATCCTCCGCCTGCGGCGCCGGCAGGCACCCCGGGTTCTAGTCCCGGTCCCGGTCGGGGCGCCGGATCCTGTCCCGGTTGCTCCTCTTCCAGGCCAGCTCTCTGCTGTGGCCCAGGAGGGCAGTGGAGGATGGCCCAGGTCCTTGGGCCCTGCACCCGCATGGGAGACCAGGAGGAAGCACCTGGCTCCTGGCTTCGGATTGGTGCAGTGCCAGCACTGTCTGTCTCTCTCTGTCTCTCACTGTCTGACACTGCCTGTCAAAAAAAGAAAAGAAAAGAAATTATGGGATAGATACACTCCGGAGCACCACCCACGCTTGGTGAAATGAGCTGGTCCCAGACACCCAGACCCCGTGTGTCCCCCCTGACGGGGGCCCAGCATCCCAGACACCCAGACCCCGTGTGTCCCCCCTGACGGGGGCCCAGCATCCTGAGATGCGGGAGAGAATCAGACTCTGAGGCCCCACCCCGCGCACAGCACTTTACTCAGTGGGCGGGGGCTTTCCCATCTCTAAGGAAACCGACAGGAGATCCTGGGAGGGGGAGAGGAGGAGGGTAAGGGGGAGGGAGGGGAGGGAGGAGGAGGAGGGTGGGAGAGCGGGTGGGTGCTAAATCTGTATACATGAAATACATGAAACTTGTGTAACTTAAATGAAATTAAAACAACAACAAGAAAAGACGGATGGAAACACATCTCCCTCCCCTTCCTCGGGTGAGGGTCACCCTACTTCCGGGATGGCAGCATCCGGGGACCCTCGACTGCTTTTGAAGAGGCCTCTTTCCAAACAAGGCCGCATTGCGTGTGGGAAGCTCCCGCTCACGGGCTGTGCGAGGCCAGCGGCACCATCTGGCCTGGTGGGGCTTGAAATCCGGTAAGTCTACAGCAGGCTAATTTTTAAGCTGACAATTTTGTGTGGCCCGCACATGACGTCATTGACGCGCAAGGCTCCCCCACTGAGGGAGCTGCAGCCACCCATTGTCAGGTGTCTCGCGTTGGTCAGGGGACAAGGAGAAGCAGAAGACCACAGCAGGTGCCAGAGGCTCAGGCCACTGCCCAGGCCTCAGACCAGGCAGCTGCTGGCCCAGCAGCCCCTACCCCAGCTGGGAAGAGCCGAGCCGATGTCGGGGGGGGCGGGGGGGGCCCATGTGGGAGGCAAACTGCTGTGCTGGCGCTGGAGCCGTATCCAGAAGCTTCCGTGCGCGTGAGCAGGCCTGCTTCCCCCTGTCGCCAGGGATTTGCTGATCCCGGCGTTCAGAGAGGATCCGGGCATGGGCGTGCGTCCCCCCCGGGCTTCCTGCCTCCGGGTCCCAGCGTTCCAAGCCCAGGGATGACAGCACGGGCTCTGCAGGAGTGGCCGTGTCCTGCCCTGCTGCTGACCCAGAACAAGGCCTTCCACAGGACACAGTCACGAGGCTGCCACTGTCCGGAAGGCCTGGCCTCTGCTGACTCGGCAATGACGGGCGGGGAGGCGGAGGGGCCCCGGCCCCACCCAGGGAAGACACCAACTCAGCCCGAGGGCCTGCAGCCCCAGGCACCTCCAGCCCCAGGCCCGGTCACTCGGGGGCTCCCTGGGGGCCGTCCCCTGGGGCAGCCTCAGAGGGGACCCTCAGCTGTCCAAGTGCGGGCAGGGTGGGGGCTCGATTGGTAGCTAGAGGCTCATCTCCACACATGGTCCCCCCGCCCCGTGCCTGCTGGGGACAAGACAGACCCAGGGCCCTGGCTTGCTGCCTGGGCCTCCCTGGGCACCCCCCAGCCCAGTCTCACTGGCTCAGGGCTGGCCTGACGTTCGGGTGAGGGGCCTTACTCGGGTTTCCTTTCAGTTTAAACGGGATTTGATTGAGGTTTACATCCGAAACCAGGCTTCTGGAGCCGCCACATTGCTTTGCACACCAACCTCACCCCTCCCTCGGAGCCGTCGCGGCCGCCGTGACCGGGCCCTCCTGGTCAGTGAAGGACTTTCAACGTCCAGGCTGAGCCCACACATGGGATAGTTTACTTTCGCTTCCTGTCCAGCTCCCTGCCCATGACCTGGGAGAGGAGTGGTGGCCCAGGGGCTCGGGCCCCTGCACCGTGAGGGAGCCCGATGGAGCTCCTGGCTCCGGCCGCTGTGGAAACTCGGCGAGTGAACCGGCGAGCGGGGATCTCTATTTCTCCTTCTCCACCTTTTGCACAAATAAATCAATTTTTAAAGATATTTTAAAAATTACACAACTCATCTGCTTAACAGATGAAAATTTTAATTGTGGTAAACCAGGTTCTCTTGCATGTTCCAGGAAAATCAGACGCCAAAGTCTTCCGGCTTCGCCAGCTCAGAAACGCTAACGTTTCGGTCCTGGTTCCCGTTCGGAGCCCCACCTCACATCTTCCTGTGCCACCCAGTGGGGTCAGCCTCCAGCCCAGGTCCTGGGTCCTCGGCACAGCCAGGCCAGCAGGGACGCTGGCCATTGACAGGGCCCGGCACCAACCACGGGCTCCCTTCCCCCTGCTCTTCCGTGCCAGGGGTCTGCAGCCCGGAATGCTGCAGCGGGCTCCCAGGGTGGCTAAGCGACCTTTGACCTAAGTGGCTGCTAGGCCCGCAGGGCCACTGCACCCTCCCCAAGGCGCGCAGACCAGGCCTCAGCCGGCCACCCAGGGCGCGCCAAGCTAGCTGGGTGCGGGAAGGCACGCGGCTGGCGTGAGGCTTCCCGCACCCACCCAGTTCCCAGCCCCGGGAAGAGAAAGGAGGAAACGTGAGAGAGGCCGGCTGGGCTCAGGGAGAAGAGCAGAAATGGGGAAGTCGCGGCGCAGTGCGTCGGCCCGCTGCGCACCGCCCTGCGGGTTTTCTGCAGAAAGAATGGGGGGGGGGGTGGAGACGCACGAGTCACCACCCATCCCCGCCTGGGGCCTGGGGGTTTGAGCGGGGGTGTCCCTGCCGCCCATCCCCCCTGGGGCCTGGGGGTGTCCCCGCCGCTTGGGGGCTGGGGGCTTGAGCGGGGGTGTCCCTGCTGCCCATCCCCCCTGGGGCCTGGGGGTGTCCCCGCCGCTTGGGGGCTGGGGGCTTGAGCGGGGGTGTCCCTGCTGCCCATCCCCCCTGGGGCCTGGGGGTGTCCCCGCCGCTTGGGGGCTGGGGGCTTGAGCGGGGGTGTCCCTGCTGCCCATCCCCCCTGAGGCCTGGGGTGTCCCCGCCGCTGGGGGCTGGGGGCTTGAGCGGGGGTGTCCCTGCTGCCCATCCCCCCTGGGGCCTGGGGTGTCCCCGCCGCTGGGGGCTGGGGGCTTGAACGGGGGGGGGTGTCCCTGCCGCCCATCCCCCCTGGGGGCTGGGGGCCTGAGCGCGGCCCCTGCCGCTGGCATCGGCAAGCCCTAGCGGTCACCGTGCCTGGGACGCGCCCACCAGGGAGCGGCGCGGGCGGGGCCGGGGGCGGTGATTCCCGCGCCCGTCAGGGAGGACTGCGCGGCGGGGGACGGCCACACTCTGGGACTCACGCGCCTCGGGACCCGGGCCCCGCGCCTGCCCGGAGCGTGCACCTGCGGCGCGCACCTGCCCGGCCCCGCCCCAGCGTGCCTTGCGCCGCGGAGGGGCGGAAGCAGGCGTGGCGCGGCCGGGAGAGAGCGGCGGGACGGCGGGCGGGACTTCCGGCGAGCGCGGAGCGGCTTCCGGTCGTGCGCGAGGGGGTCCGGCCGGCCTCCCTGACATGAAGGTGAGCCCTGCGGCGGCCAGCGTCTGCTGCTCCCGCGGCTCAGTTTCCCCGCGGCGACGTGGGCGCGCTGGGCGGCCGGGCCCCGCCCGGGGCGGAACGGGCGTGGGGCGCCAGGGGCGCAGCAGGAGCGCGTGTGGAGGAGGGGCGCAGCGCGCGTGAGAGAGCCCGAGTGTGCGGGAGCGTGACAGTGAGTGCGTGAGGGAGAGTGAGTGTGTGAATGTGTGAGAGCAGGAGTGAGGGAGGGAGTGAGCAGGTGTGATGAGTGAGGGAGTGAGTGTGAGCAGGAGTGAGGGAGGGAGTGAGCAGGTGTGATGAGTGAGGGAGTGAGTGAGCAGGTGTGAGGAGTGAGGGAGTGAGTGTGAGCAGGTGTGAGGGAGGGAGTGAGCAGGTGTGATGAGTGAGGGAGTGAGTGAGTGAGCAGGAGTGAGGGAGGGAGTGAGCAGGTGTGAGGAGTGAGGGAGGGAATGAGCAGGTGTGATGAGTGAGGGAGGGAGTGTGAGCAGGAGTGAGGGAGGGAGTGAGCAGGTGTGATGAGTGAGGGAGTGAGTGTGAGCAGGTGTGAGGGAGGGAGTGAGCAGGTGTGATGAGTGAGGGAGTGAGTGTGAGCAGGTGTGATGAGTGAGGGAGTGAGTGTGAGCAGGAGGGAGGGAGTGAGCAGGTGTGATGAGTGAGGGAGTGAGTGTGAGCAGGTGTGATGAGTGAGGGAGTGAGTGTGAGCAGGTGTGATGAGTGAGTGTGAGCAGGTGTGATGAGGGAGTGAGTGTGAGCAGGTGTGAGGGAGTGAGCAGGTGTGATGAGTGAGGGAGTGAGTGTGAGCAGGTGTGAGGGAGTGTGAGCAGGTGTGATGAGTGAGGGAGTGAGTGTGAGCAGGTGTGATGAGTGAGGGAGGGAGTGAGCAGATGTGATGAGTGAGGGAGTGAGTGTGAGCAGGTGTGAGGGAGTGATCAGGTGTGATGAGTGAGGGAGTGAGTGTGAGCAGGTGTGATGAGTGAGGGAGTGTGAGCAGGAGTGAGGGAGGGAGTGAGCAGGTGTGATGAGTGAGGGAGTGAGTGTGAGCAGGTGTGATGAGTGAGGGAGTGAGTGTGAGCAGGAGTGAGGGAGGGAGTGAGCAGGTGTGATGAGTGAGGGAGTGAGTGTGAGCAGGTGTGATGAGTGAGGGAGTGAGTGAGCAGGTGTGATGAGTGAGGGAGTGAGTGTGAGCAGGTGTGATGAGTGAGGGAGTGAGTGTGAGCAGGTGTGCGGGAGAGGGAGGAGTGAGCTGATGAGGTGAGGGAGTGTGTGAGCAGGTGTGATGAGTGAGGGAGTGAGTGTGAGCAGGTGTGATGAGTGAGGGAGTGAGTGTGAGCAGGTGTGATGAGTGAGGGAGTGTGAGCAGGTGTGATGAGTGAGGGAGTGAGTGTGAGCAGGTGTGCGGGAGAGGGAGGAGTGAGCTGATGAGGGCCGACACGAGTGTGAGGGAGGGAGCGTGTGAGAGGGAGCAGATGTGAGGAGTGGGAGTGTGCGCGGGCATCAGGGACGGTGCGAGTGAGCACAGGTGGCCCGTGTGAGCACTTGTGCGGGTGCCTGGGAGCGCGTGTGCGCGCAGTGTAGAAAGACCGGGTGAGAGCCGGCGTGCCTGGCAGCGTGCCCAGGAGCGCATGCGAGCGAGAATGTGGAGCCCTGAGGGAGTCAGTGTGAGTGTGTGCTGGGGGTGGCGGGTGGGGCGGCAGCGTGGTGGCCGCCGGGGGCACACGCAGCCGGGTGGGCGGCTGTCCTTCCGCCTGCACTCCACCTGCCGCGCCCACCCCTAGCCCAGAGGTCACGAAGCAGGCCCAGGGGTCACGAAGCGGGCCCAGAGGTCACGAAGCGGGCCCAGAGGTCGGGGGCCTGCGGGCTGCCGACCGCACGGCCCTTGAGCCTTCCGTGGTGGTCCCGTGTCCGTTGTGCTGTGGAATCGGTGTCGCGCCGTGGCCGGTGCCGGGCCGGACTTGTGGCGAGAAGCGTGTGAGCACAGCCCGGCACACCGCGTGTCATGACCGTCCTGCCGCTCCCAGCAGCTTCGTGTTCAAGTGTACACACACCCCTCACTGCAGGCACACGCTAGCTCCCAAAGCTCAGGTGGCAACCCTGGACTTAAGAACCACATTTCTGGGGACTGGAAAGTCAGCGCAGGGGCCCAGCCGGTGGCCTGCACACTTCCGGCCGTGTTTCTCACTGTGGTGCCGAAGTGTGCCGCCTGGTGAAGCCCGCTCTGAGCAAGGCGTCGGTGCATTGCGGTCAGGCTGGCCCTGGACAGCACACGTTTGCACAACCCGGGTGCCGGGCTGTGGTGAGGGCGTTTCTCCCTGTGGCCCCGTGAGACCAGGCTCCTGAGCTGCGGGACTCGGCCCTGGAAGGCTGGGGGCAGAGGGCACCTTCCAAGACCCCTGTGGGTGGCCAGAGTGGGGTCCACGCCCGGTCGCAGCACTAGCCCCTCTACTCAAAGGCGGGGCCTGGTGTCGGGAGGAACGTGCCTTGAAGCCAGAGCAGGGCTCTGCTGCAGGAGCCCACGGAGCTGTGCCACGGGAACAGCGTGCTGAGTTCATACCCCCAGCCTGGGGCAGCACGACCACCCCTCACACACGCACGTGTCACCTCCCCGCCCCCAGCCGGGCCGATTCACAGCAGCCGGCGTGGCCCGGTGCCCGGGATCCAAGTGCTCGTCCCAGAGCTGGCCGGCTGGG
This sequence comes from Oryctolagus cuniculus, assembly GCF_051225735.1. Lineage (NCBI taxonomy): Eukaryota > Metazoa > Chordata > Mammalia > Lagomorpha > Leporidae > Oryctolagus > Oryctolagus cuniculus. The sequence continues at coordinate 417,817 of NC_142867.1, read as the reverse complement.
TGCAGTGCTCGGTGGGCAGCAGGCCTCGTCTTGTGCCCCAGCAGCCGGACAGACTGGTGAGCCTGGCTCCTCCTCCCCATGTTGCCACCTGGGGCTGGGGTCAGTACAGAGAAGAGAGGCTGGTGGGGCTGGGGGCAGAGGGCGGCAATCTGGGCCTAGGTCTTGTGCCCGCGTTGGCCCTCTGCGGCTGCCATGGCTGTTTGACCACTCACTGGCTTCACCCCCCAGCTCCGTGGGTCACCTCCGGGGTCAGGGAGCTTCCTGGGTAGCTCCAGGGCTGTGTTCTTACTGCCCCACGTGTGTTTCAGGTGCCAAAGCATGAGTGCTGCCCAGGGGAGCAGAGGGGGTGAAAGCGGGTGCCTGGCTAGCGGTCGCCCCGTGGGAGGGGTCCTGCCATGGTCTAGAAGCTCCTCACAGGATACCGGGGCTCCTAGAGCCTCCTGAGCCCAGGCCATGGCGTCCTGAGCGCTGCCCGCATGCTGCGCAGTGGGCTGTGTGGCCCCTCGACGGTCTGGAGCAGCACGCTGTCAGGCATGAGCCCAGGTGGCCGGGCTGCCTCGCAGTCAAGGACAGGCGCCCCGCTGCGCCGGGGTTAGGCTCGGAGGCGGAGGACGGGCGGAGGGAGCTTGGGGAGGAGGGGCCGCTGGCACCGATAGTGATAGTGAGCTGCAGTCCGGGTGAAGCAGAAGGCCACGTGACCCAGGCCACCTGCTCGTTCACGTTGCAGTTAGCTCCATGCTCACTTTGCCTGTGGGTTACACACAGGTGTATGGGACCAGGCTGCACAGTTGTGTGTGTGTGTGTGTGTGTGTGTGTGTGTGTGTTTTAAAGATTTACTTGAAAGTCAGAGTTACACAGAGAAGGAGAGGCAGAGAGAGAGAGAGGGGTCTTCCAACAGATGGTTCACTCCCCAGTTGGCCGCGACGGCCGGAGCTGTGCTGATCCGAAGCCAGGAGCCAGGAGCTTCTGGGTCTCCCACGCGGGTGCAGGGGCCCCTGCTTCTGCTGCTTTCCCAGGCCATAGCAGACAGCTGGCTATGGGACGCCGGCACTGCAGGCGGTGGCTTTACCCACTACGCCCCAGCGCCGGCCCCACAATTGCATTTTTATGATTGAGTCAGCGGTGGTCGCCAGCACCATAGCGTCTGCTTTCCGGGGTCAGAAGTGCCAGGCCAGTGAGCACCCTCGTGCCTCCTACACACGTGAGAACCCCCACCCCGCAGAGGGGAGCTTGCAGGGGAAAGGGGATGGGGGCGCAGTAGGACACTTGTGTTTGTACTTCCCGACTTGACTCCTGCCACGAGCCCGGGTGGGGACGCTGTCCCCGGCTGGCGCAGCCGAGCTGCTTGTGTCTGGGCCTGGGAATCTCTTCTCTCTCTTCTGTCCCCTTGTTGTCGTAGTGGGGTATTCTCATTGTTCTTTTTAAGTTTTTTTTTTTTTATCTTATTTTAATTTTTTTTTTTTTTTTTTTTTTTTTACAGGCAGAGTGTGGACAGTGAGAGAGAGAGAGACAGAGAGAAAGGTCTTCCTTTGCCATTGGTTTACCCTCCAATGGCCGCCGCAGCTGGCGCACCACGCTGATCCGATGGCAGGAGCCAGGTACTTCTCCTGGTCTCCCATGGGGTGCAGGGCCCAAGGACTTGGGCCATCCTCCACTGCACTCCCTGGCCACAGCAGAGAGCTGGCCTGGAAGAGGGGCAACCGGGACAGAATCCAGCGCCCCGACCGGGACTAGAACCCGGTGTGCCGGTGCCGCAAGGCGGAGGATTAGCCTAGTGAGCCGCGGCGCCGGCCTTATTTTAATTTGAGAGGTAGAGTTACAGACAGAGTCAGAGAGAGGGGTCTTCCATCTGCTGGTTCACTCCCCAAATGGCCACAATGGCCAGAGCCGGGGCAATCCGAAGCCAGGAGCCTGGAGCTTCACCCGGGTCTCCCGGGCAGACACAGAGGCCCCAGCACGTGGGCCGTCTTCCGCTGCTTTCCCAGGCCTTCGGCGGGGAGCTGGGTGGGAAGTGGAGCAGCCAGGACTCGAATCAGCGCCTACGTGGGATGAGGTGCCGCAGGTGGAGGGTTAGCCTGCTCCGCCACAGTGCTGGCCCCGGGATACCTTTACATTGCATTGTCTTATTGTAAGATTTCTCTGCTTATTTTCAGTAGTTGATATTCCAGATGCTTTTTCTGGTTTGTTGCCTTTCATTCCTTAAGTGGAAGCTTCACGTTTTCACGTGGCGTTTTACCGTAATCTCTCCTGCGGCTCCTCCACCCGTGGCTGCGTGAACAAGCATCGTGCTTTCTTCGATCCTTCCGTGGCTCTGTCGTACACGTATGCCCTACTGTGACCCAGGATTTCCTTGGTTTCAGGGGCAGAGTGTGGGCGCCATTTCCTGCATGGCCGCCTGTGGGCAGGGCAGCCTTGGGCAGCAGGGAGGAGGGCTCCGTGCCTGGCACTGGGGAAAGTCCTGCTGGGTGCTTGGAGGAACTGACGACGCAGCTGGGGTGGCCAGCGCAGCCCGGGAGCACCTGGGCGCCACGTCCTGTCTCCCTGTGCTCTGCCCTCTGCAGCCCCTGAAGCCGAGGGCTGGACTCCGCTGACAGGCCGCCATGCAGCTGCTCCTGCTCGTCCTCTGGCTCGCTCTGGCGTGCGGCTCTGTTCACACCACCCTGTCGAAGTCGGACGCCAAAAAAGCCGCCTTGAAGACGCTGAGTGAGAAGGTAGGGGTCCCCCCCCCGACTCCTCCCTCTGCCCTGGGGTGGGGGGCAGGGCTGTGGCAGCCGAGACCTCTGGGGTGGGGGGCAGGGCTGTGGCAGCCGAGACCTCTGAGTGAGGCTCTGGACTTGGTTTCAAGGGTGGGCAGTCCCCGCCTGCCCGTTCAGGCCATCTCCTTGACAACACCCGTACCCTCGTCCTGTTGTATCTTTACTGTGCTCAGCCGTGAGCTGCCTCTGTGACATGGCCTTTGTGCTGTTCTGGAGCAGTCCCAAGGATGTAAATTCACGGTGGTTCCCCAGCACGCCCCTCAGCCCTGTCAGTCGCCCTGCTGCTGGCTGGACCAGCCTACTATCGCAGGCCCATTTCTGAGACCCTGTCCTGGACAGATGGGCCCTCTCTCCATCCGCCCTGGGGCAGGTGGGCATCTCCGTCTGTCTCAGAGCCTGTGGGGCCAGGCCAGGGCATGGGCAGAGTCAAAGGGAGGCTGAGCTGAGTGTGGACAGGACAGGCGGGTCAAGGTGTGGGTTCGCCTGCCACGTGGGACGCCTGCCTCCTGGTCAGAGCGCTGGTTGCAGTCCCAGCTCCTCTGCTTCTGATCCAGCTTCCTGCTGATGCATCTAAGAAAGGCAGCAAACGACGGCCAAGGCTTGGGTCTTTGCCACCCAGCTGAGTCCCAGGTGGGGTTTGGCTGCTGGCTTTTGTGGGGAGCAATTCGGACTAGACTAAGTTACTGGAATTAAGACTTATTCTATGCATCTGCTCTCCCACAATATGGCGCTGGGAGAGAAGAAAACAGCTTTTACACAGCTGCCTCCAGTTCAACCAATAAACTGTAGGACTTGCTCCTGATTGGAGAGCAGCGTACTCAGCGTGTGGGCAGCCGAGCACGGATTGGCGGAGGAGGACTATAAAGGAGGAGAGAGACGGCATTCACCAGGAACATCTAAGAGGAACATCTAAGGGGAACACCTGTGCAGCCCCCGAGAGAGCCGGCCGGCGGTGTGCCGCTCCCCTGCGGAAGTGGGGAATGTGGCCAGGGGGAACCGCCCTTCCACGGAGGTGGAAGGGACAGTAGCCAACCCGGGAAGAACCAGCAGCAAACCCGGGGAGGGCCGAGCAGACAAAAGAACAGCGCAGGGTCCTGTGTCGTTCCTCCACGAAGAGGGGGAGCGACATAATGGTGCCGTGACTCGGATATGAAGCCTAGGCAGGGTTTAGTGTTGCTCCTCCACGAAGAGGGGGAGCGACAGGCTTTGGAGTCGATGTGAACCCGCAGAGAGACCATCTCCCTCCCTCCCTCCATCTCCCTCCCTCCCTCCCTCTCTCTCCCTCTGTTGCTCTGCCTTTCAAATAAATAAATCTTCCCCCCCAAAAAAGGAAGAAAAACAGGCAAATGGAGAATACATGGGGAGCTTCCAGGAGCAGAGGTGGGGAGGGGTGCGTACGCAGGGCACCGGAGGGCCCACGCTGAGGGCCTGGCGTGCGCTCATCCGTCCAGCGAGGGGTGGCTCTGAGGTGCCCACATGAGTACACAGTGGCCTGAGCTGGGTGCAGGGAGCTATCCTTGGTCCTTGCCACCCCAGAGAAGGGTGGGAAGGGGGCCTCCCAGCTGCGGCCGTCTGCTCACTGCTGGCCAGACCCAGAACTGTGCTGGCCACGGGGACCTCTGGCTGGCAGTGCGGTGTTGATCCCGGGACAGACCCTGGCTGGCAAGAGAGGACTCGTGCTGCCGCCACGGGGGATGCTGCACTGCCCGTCAAGGATGGACCCCCGACGGCCTCCTTTGTCGCCTGTTTTGTTTTCTCATCAGACGCAGTTGTCAGACAGGCCCGTCCAGGATCGGGGTCTGGTGGTGACGGACCCCAAAGCGGAGGACGTGGTTCTTGAACATCGCAGCTACTGTGCAGCCAAGGCCAGGGAGAGACACTTTGCTGGCGATGTCCTGGGATACGTCACGCCAGTAAGTAGAGCTGTCGGGGAGTGGGGGCCCCCAGCTCCCACGGCTGATTCCTCCTGGCTGAACAGTGACGGGAGCCTGTGTTCCACCTCCTGGGCTGTTGCTTGTCCGCGGTTGCAGTGGGGGCGCCGCCGTCCTGGAGGCAGCAGGGTGGAGGCACTGGAAGTCTGCTCTGCACAGCTGCAGACGGCCCTGTCGGTGCCCCCGAGGCCGGAGCCGGGCTCGCAGGCCTGAAGCAGCGAGTGTGCGCTGGCTCGTGGCCAGGGTTCCAGGCTGTAGGCCGCAGTCCCGTGAGCTCTCCAGAGCGGGAGGGAGACCTCAGCCCGGACAAGAGCTGGCTGCAGGGCCGGCCTGGGGCGGCAGCACGTGGTGAGGCGGGGCCGCTCACCTGCTCGCTGTCTGCTCCTCTTCCCTCTGCCAGTGGAACAGCCATGGCTACGAGATTGCCAAGGTCTTTGGGAACAAGTTCACGCTCATCTCTCCAGTCTGGCTGCAGCTGAAGAGACGGGGCCGCGAGATGTTTGAGGTCACGGGCCTCCACGACATGGACCAAGGTTCCCACCCTCCCCGCTGGTCTGTGTGCGTCCTGAGAACTAGAAGAGTGTGATAGAGTGCAGGCTGGTGTGCAGGGTGGGAGGGAAGAGGGGCAGGGCCGTCTGGAGGAGGTGGCCTGTGGTGCAGGCCTGTGTGCAGGGTGGGAGGGAAGAGGGCAGGGCCGTCTGGAGGAGGTGGCCTGTGGTGCAGGCCTGTGTGCAGGGTGGGAGGGAAGAGGGGCAGGGCCGTCTGGAGGAGGTGGCCTGTGGTGCAGGCCTGTGTGCAGGGTGGGAGGGAAGAGGGGCAGGGCCGTCTGGAGGAGGTGGCCTGTGGTGCAGGCCTGTGTGCAGGGTGGGAGGGAAGAGGGGCAGGGCTGTCTGGAGGAGGTGGCTCCTGAGATGGTCACCACGCTGGGACCATCAGCAAGGACACATCGGTGCGTGTGGGAGGTGAGGGTGTGACACAGAAGGTCAGGGCCTGGGGCTGGCGCTGTGGCCTAGTTGGTAAAGCCACCACCGACACCAGCATCCCATATGGGTCCTAGTTCATGTCCCTGCTGCTCCACTTCCCATCTGCCTCCCTGCTAATGTGCCTGGGAAAGCAGCAGAAGACGGCCCAAGTGTTTGGACCCTGCACCCCTGTGGGAGACCCAGATGAAGCTCCTGGCTCCTGACTTCAGCCTGGCCCAGCCGTGGCTGTTGCAGACGTCTGTGGAGTGAGCCAGCAGATGGAAGATCTGTGTCTCTGTGTCTCTCCCTGTCACTCTGTAACTCTAACTTTCAAAATAAATTAATTAATTAAAAAATGGGGGTCCTGGTGGGTGCTGGTGCCTTTAGCTCAGAGACAGCCCGACACTCCCTGGGCCCTTGGGTGGCGGCTGGGGACACAGCGGTCTGACCTCTGGTTGGCTGTGGGCTCTGATGTCAGGATAGGGAGAGTAGGTTCAGCGCTGCTCTCTCGGGGCGGGGGAGGTGGGTGCAGAGCTGCCGCTCCGCTACCCAGAGCAAAGTGGGTCCTACCCCGTTCCCTTCCCCTCAGTTCCCATCCTGGGTGCCGTGTCCTCCTCGGGGCTGGAGGGTGTGGCTGGGTCTCCTGGCTGAGCGCTGACCTGTGCTGACGGTCCCCCCATGCCCACAGGGTGGATGCGAGCCATCAGGAAGCACGCCAAGGGCCTGCGCATCGGTGAGTCCAGCGGGCCTGGTAGCCGCGGCCGGAGCCCCAGCCACACAGCGTCGGGGCCCACGCCGGCACAGTTCCTCTGTGGGTGAACAGGTGGGCCCTTGGGGACCTGGCGTGTCCCTCTTATCCAGGCTGTGCTGCCTTCGCAGCCCACAGTCCAGCCGGAGTCCTGGCTCTCCCACCTCCAGGGCCGTGGTCCAAGACCAGCAGCTCCTTGGCCAGTGGCTCTGCCTGCACTGTCTTCTCCCACACACCCAACAAGTGCTATTGAGGTCCCAGGGACCCGTCCTTGAGGGTGATGCTGACCCTTCCCCAGCCTCGCCCCAACAGCTCATGGCTGCTGAGGGAGGGACATGTGTCCCAGGGCAGTAGGAGCGTCGGGGACAGCAGACTGGGAATGGAGGGTGCGGGGTGAGGGACGCACTCCCAGGAGGCTCGGGAGCAGCCACAGGCTGAACTGCTGCTGGGGGCGGGGGGTACAGCAGCAGGCTCAGAGGCCTCTGCAGGCCCGGAGTGGATCTCTAGCTGGGGCGACGGCGCTGTTGGGTCAGAGGGAGACCACCCCGTGGGAGCCAGGCAGCCAGGAGCTGACCCTGCGGCTGGGCCCCCGGGGGAAGGGAGGCTGGTGTGGGCGCGAGGGGCGTTGCCATCCCCTCGCTCCTCTTAGGCACACGGCTGCCTCAGTGGCTTCCCCTGTCCAGCACTGGCCTGACCGCTTTGGGGGCCCGTGAGACACCCTCGGGGGATCCAGCCAGAGGGGCCTCTCGGTCTTGCGGTCACAGACTGTGTCCCCTGCAGTGCCTCGGCTTCTGTTTGAGGACTGGACCTACGACGACTTCCGCAACGTCTTAGACAGCGAGGACGAGGTGGAGGAGCTCAGCAAGACTGTGGTGCAGGTGGCAAAGGTGAGGCCTGGGGCTTCCCAGCCCCTCAGCACAGCCCCCCGGCCCCACCTCCTCCTAGGTCCTGCCTCCAAGGCCCCGCCTCCCCAGGCCCCACCTTCCCACAGCATCTCCCACCCCAGGCCCCGCCTCCACAGGCCCCTCCCCTCCCCGGCCCAGTCTCCCCCACACCATCTCCCATCCCTGGCCCCTCCCCTCCTCCCAGGCCCAGTCTCCCCTCCCTGGCTGGGGTTCCCGCAAGGCACCAGTGGCTCCTTGCCTGGCTTCCTGCTCAAGCACGTTGCTTGACCATAGGGATCCTCTGGGGACCAGGGGGTGTCTTGCTGCCCTCCTGGGGTCCCCACCCCTGCTGGCTGCCAGTCTGGGCTGTGGGAGTAAGGAAGAGGGGTGATCAGTCCCTCTGCCCCTGCCTCCTGTGGGACCCCTGTGCCGCACCCTTCTGAGAGCCACCTCTGGACGCACAGTGTGGGCTTGGGTGTGGCTTCATGAAGACTAGGCTGTGGCCTTGCCAGGTGGGCAGGGGCAGGGGCTGCGTCTCCCTCATCCCTCCTGGGTTCCTGGGCACCCCTCCCACATGCTCCTGTTTCTTTTTTTTTTTTTTTAATTAATTTCTTTATTTGAAAGGCACTTAGAGAGAGGCAGAGGCAGAGGGAGAGGGAGAGAGAGGTCTTCCATCCACTGGTTCACTCCCCAGATGGCCGCAATGGCTAGAACTGCACTGACCCAAAGCCAGGAGCCAGACGCTTCTTCTGGGTCTCCCACCTATGTGCAGGGGCCCGAGGACTTGGGCCATCCTCCACTGCTTTCTCAGGCCATTAGCAGGGAGCTGGATCAGAAGTGGAGTGGCCGGGACTTGAACCAGCGCCCATGGGGATGTGGACACTGCAGGTGGCAGCTTTACGCACTATGTAACAGCGCCGGCCCCTCTGTTTGTTGTAGAACCAGCATTTTGACGGCTTTGTGGTGGAGGTCTGGAGCCAGCTGCTGAGCCAGAAGCACGGGTAAGTTGGCTGCGGCGGCGGGTGGGCTGCTCCTGCTTCCCGGGTGCTGGCAGAGCCAGAGGAGCACCGAGGGGACAGGGAGTCTGGGTCTTTCGCCAGCAGTCGGTGCGTCCGGGGTGGGGCAGGTCCGGCTCTGACCCCATGGCCAAGCCGGCCCCGAGGCCTTTCCCGGTGGTAAAGGGAATGCCAGGAGATGGCGGCCCAGACAGCATGACAGAGGCCAAGCTCGGGCCCAAGCAGAAGTTCCCCCTGACCGTGAGGTGCCGTCCTGGGATGTGGAGAAGGGTCCAGCTGAGCGTGGCCAGCACCCGTGGTGTGGACGGCCAGGCCATAGCATCCTCTGGGGAGTGGCTGCCCAGGCCCACGGGCTCTTCAGCAGTCCACTGGGAGGTGGCCTCATAGCTCCTCACTGTCACAGCCGCAGTAGCCACTGGGAGACCTGCGGGTTCCCACTGCCTGGGGCAGGGTGGGAGGGAGCAATGCAAGTGCTGGCAGCCCCTCCTGATCCAGCACAGCCCTCCTTGGGCCACCTTCCCTGGTCCTGCCCCACAGATGGTGGAGGAGGGGCTCCAGAGGGAGGCCTGTTCATCCTAGACCCACCTACGAGGGGCTGATGTGGCCAACACAGCGCGTGTCCGGGGCAGCCCTTCAGCCTCCTGAGCCAGCCACGGTTGCAATCTGTTGTTGACCGACCCCTTCCCTTTCTTTTTTTCTAAAAAAAGATGTATTTATTATTCACGTGAGAGGTAGTGTCAGAGAGAGACAGACAGACAGAGGGAGGGGTCTTCCATCCAATGGTTCACTCCCCAAAGGAGCGCAACAACCAGAGCTGGGCCAATCAGAGCCAGGAGCTTCCTCCAGGTCTCCCATGCGGGTGCAGGGGCCCAAGGACTTGGGCCATCGTCCACTGCTTTCCCAGGCCAGAGCAGAGAGCTGGATGGGAAGAGGAGTGGCTGGGACACGAACCGTGTGGATACTGGCACTGCAGGCGGGCTTAGCCTACTGTGCCACAGCGCCGCCCCCGACCTCTTCCCTTTCTTGCCTCAGGGAACTCCAGGGGTGTTTTAAGGCCCAGCCCGAGCAGCTGAGCCCCCCTCCTTCCATGCCACCCGAGCTGGGTCCCTTCCGTGTGGCTGCTGCGGGTGCGGGAGCTGCAGGTCTCCCTCTGCCCACGTGGCGGCAGTGTCCCCTCACGGAGAGGGGCGGGTGGAGCTGGGAGGAGATGAAAGGGGGGACGGGATTCCCCCCTGGGCCCTGCCGTGGTGAGAAAGTCTAGCCACGAGCCCCAGGGCCCAGGCTGCCCAAGGCGTAGCTGCCCCACGCCCTCGCTGAGTGCTGGGGAGAGTGTGGGTCCTGCTGCTCAGCCTGCAAAGTGGTGGCCTGATCTGGACCAGGTCAGGGAGACAGAACTGCCTGGGTGGGGTCCTGCACCATCGAGGGGACAAGGCCTCGGGACCATGGGCAAGGACTGGCAGCCCGGGTGGCCTGACCCAGCCTCAGTCCCTCTGTTCCCCGGATGGGACGGCTTCCCACATACAGGGGTGTTGAGGCCCCCCCAGAAAATGCCTGGGCTGGGGTCCTGCACCATCGAGAGGACTAGGCCTTGGGGACCAGGGCCATGGATGTGGCAGCCCGGGTGTCCTGACCCAGCCACAGCCACAGTCCATCTGTTCCCCGGATGGGACAGCTTCACACACACACAGGTGATGAGGCCGCCAGAGTTTGCGCTCCCCGGCCAGTCTCTGTGACAACATCCACCTACATGGTGGACTTGGCACCACCTCCTGCCACGGGCACTTGTTGGTAGATCACCTGCTGCCCATGCTGGCCAAGGGATACGAGCAGGCCTGGGGTGCTGGCAGGGCCAAGGGCCGTGTGGGGAGAGAAGCTGCGGTCTGTTCCTTGCAACACACTGTCTGCCGGCTCCTAGCTGCCCTCCACCTCCAGGGGCCAGAGAAGGCCCACCTGCCACCTTCGCTCTGGGCTTATCTGTCAGGTGGGCCCTGCATGCCCAGTGCCCTCCCAGGTGCTCTGACCTCGCCTTCCTTCCCCAGCCGGCACCTAGCTCAGCCCTGAGTGACCTGTGGTGTTTCACAGCTGACCAGACCACCCTGGGGTCTGCGCTGGGTCCTCTGGGGTGCCGAGGCATGATGGGTGTGTGGCTCTGTACTGCTTGAGCCTTTTTCCGGGGTGCTCCTGGGCCTCTGCACAGACCCCCTGCTCTGGGGGACCCTGCGTGTGATGAAAGGGAAGGCTTAGCTGGGGTCCGGGCAGCCTTTGTCCCTGTCCCCTCCCAGGGTCAGCAGGGCCCTGATGCTCACCCAGAGGCAGAGCCGGGAGCTCCCCGGAAGGCTGCCTGCCCTGCAGCAGGGTGCCCTGGTGGGGAGCAGCCCACCCCACCTCCCAGAGGGTGGGCACGGAGCTCCCCAGGCACTCACGCTGACCGTGTGTCTCGGTCCTCTGCAGGGGCCTCATCCACATGCTGACCCACGTGGCTGAGGCGCTGCACCAGGCCCGGCTGCTGTCCATCCTGGTCATCCCTCCCGCCGTCACCCCTGGGTAAGTGCTGCTCTCTGCTCGGTGCAGGGCCGGGCAGGAGCCGAGCCCTCTGTGGTCCACAGGCACCGTGTCCACCCCGCGACCCTGGGTGGGGGGCTCTTCACTGCTGGCCTCGCATGCTCTTGCCTGTGAGCGGGGGACAGCTGAGTCCATCAGGACAGATGTGTTTGAAGATCTGAGAACTGAGTCGTCTGCCTTGCTCTCAGGGGGGCCCTGGAGCTCCGAGTCGTCTGGTGTTTTAGGTCAGATCTACATGCGCTGCCCACAGGGGTGAGGCCAAGGCAGGCGCGGGGCTGTGCCGTTGGACACTGTTCATCTGGGATGGAGTGGAATGGCCCAGCCACTAGCTGTGGGAGCCAGGGCAGCCGATCCCTGTGTCCACCCTGCCTCGAGCATCCTGCCCTGTGCCAGGTGCAGAGAAGGCTCCCAGACAAACTGGGCCCTGTGGGTAGGAGAAAGGCGGGGGCCGGGGAGGGCTGGGGCTGCAGAGCCCGCGTGGCCAGCCAGGGGCATCCAGCCATCAAGGTGGGAGTCCAGGGGCTCTGCCAAGGTACAGCCCCTGAGATAAACTGGGCTCCCAGGCCCACCGCTGTGGAAGTAGCCACCAGCCCATCTCATGTCCTCTGCCCAGCAGGGCAGTGAGAGTGGGCCTCGAGGGCCGTGGCTGGGCGGGCTTCCGGGCCTGTGGTAATGGTGCTGGGAGAGAGGTGTGCAGAAGACCCTGCAGCGCACCTGGGCAGCTGAGGGCCTGCTTGTCGCTCCCCCTCTTCATGGAGGAACGACACTAAACCCTGCCTAGGCTTCATATCCGAGTCACGGCACCATTATGTCGCTCCCCCTCTTCGTGGAGGAACGACACTGGACCCTGCGCTGTTCTTTCGTCTGCTCGGCCCTCCCCGGGTTTGCTGCTGGTTCTTCCCGGGTTGGCTACTGTCCCTTCCACCTCCGTGGAAGGGCAGTTCCCCCTGGCCACATTCCCCACTTCCGCAGGGGAGCGGCACACCGCCGGCCGGCTCTCTCGGGGGCTGCACAGGTGTTCCCCTTAGATGTTCCCCTTAGATGTTCCTGGTGCATGCCGTCTCTCTCCTCCTTTATAGTCCTCCTCTGCCAATCCGTGCTCGGCTGCCCACACGCCGAGTACGCTGCTCTCCTCCAATCAGGAGCAAGTTCTACAGTTTATTGGCTGAACTGGAGGCAGCTGTGTAGAAACTGTTTTCTTCTCTCCCAGTGCCATATTGTGGGAGAGCAGAAGCATAGAATAAGTCTTAATTCCAGTAACTTAGTCTAGTCCGAGTTGCTCCCAGTTGCTCCCCACACTGCTGACCCAGCGCACGTCCCTGGGACAGTGCATGCCTGGCTGGCCACCTGCCCCGAGCCCCCAGCACCACAGGTCTGCAGCTGAGCGCCAAGGGTCACGTCTTGTGTGGCCTGGGCTTTCCCACGTGTTCAGACATACGTGTTCATGCGTGATACACGGAGGGGGCTTGCATTTCATTTGTCCGTGGTTTTTGCTCAGCACTGTGGAGGGATGCGCCTCCTCCTGCCTGTCACTGAGCACTGGGGGTCCTGCCACAGACGGCCCCGGGAGAGCCCCTTCCATCCCTGGGACCTGTGGGCACTGCTGCCCCTGCCCTCCCCCGCTGTGCCACTGGCCTGAGCTAAGCGAGGGACCGGGCAAGGGCTGAGCTGCTTTCCTCGTGCCCAGGCCAGCGTGCTGCAGCCCAGGGAGCCTGCGTCGCCAGCAGAGGGCCCAGGCCTGTGTCCTCCCGCAGGGGCACCATTCTGCTGTGACCCGAGCGTTTACAGTGTCTGACCTGTCCCAGGGTTACCTGCGAAGTGACCAGGGCTGCTGTGGGGCAGTCCTCCCTGAGCTGACAGGCGCGGGAGGTGGGGAAGAAGGCCGGGGGCCACAGGCACTCCCCGGGGCTCCCTGAGCCTGGGTGCGAGCTGCCTGCACACCCTTGCTTCCCGAGCCCCCAGGGTCTGTGGGTGGGTGGGGTGTGGCTAGCGTGGCTCCAGAGCTGCTTGCGGGAGGGTGCGGGGGCAGCTGTGGGGGGGCAGCCTGCAAGCTGCTGTGTGCGCTCTGCCTGCCCACTGGGCTGAACCCTCCCGTTCCTGTCTGTCCTCCCACCCTTGTTGGAGAGAAGCTGCAGAGGGGCTGCAGTGTGTCTGTCTGTCTGCAGGGGGCGTCTTAGTTCACCCTGCACCTCACAGAGGCTCCCTGTTGGGGGCAGAACAGCAGCCGGGAGGGAGTTCTGTGAGCAGCAGCAGGGAAGGGCACCCAGCCTCAGCACCACAGTGCCGCGGGGCCTGCTGCCTCTTGGTGGCTCTGCTTTCAAATAAATAAATAAATCTAAGAAAAACAGCGCATCCGTGGATTGGACTTGTGTGATGTCCATTGAAAGCAGAGCCACAGAGAGGCAGAGAGAGAGAGGTCTTCCATCCGCTGGTTCGCTCCCCCCCAGCCACAACAGCCGGAGCTGGGACGAAACAAAGCCAGCAGCCAGGAGATTCTTCTGGGTCTCCCACGTGGGTGCAGGGGCCCGAGCACTTGGGCCATCTTCCGCTGCTTTCCCAGGCCACAGCAGAGAGCTGGAGGGAAGTGGAGCAGCCGGGACTCAAACCGGTGCCCATATGGGATGCCGGCACTGCCGGTGGCAGCTTTACACGCTGCACTATAACGCCCACCCCTCTGTGCCTCTTGACTGCACAGATCCCTCTCTTGTCCGATCCCGTGGGTCTCAGATACTCGACCACAAGGTTCTCAGGAGGGGTCGGGGCAGGGGCACAGGCTGGGGCTGGTGGAGTCCCAGCGGCGGCTTCCTCAAGCGCGGAGCCCAGGGGGATGTCCAGAGCTAGAGCGACGTGGGTCAGGCTGGGAGCACGCCGCCCTCACTCGCTGGGGCTGCCCCTGCCTGGTAGCACTGGCCGAGCTCCTCTTTGCTCTGTTACACTCTGAAAAATGAAGCCGGCCCCTGCCTGGGGCCAGTCGGTGCCCGTGGCCTGTGGCCTATGGTTGTTGGGCTGGCACATGTCTGTCACATGTGCACATGCCGCACTGAGGGGCATGGCGCAGAGCCACCCACGCCGAGGGCACGACCGTCCTTCAGCTCAGGGACTGCGTGGGTCACGTCCTTGGAGGAGGTGTGGGGGTGTTCCCAGGTTTCTGTGCCACTTTCTGTGGTTAGTGGGAGTCACACCTGCACAGGTGGCCACACCTGCCTGAGCCTCAGTGGGCGCGGCCCGCTGTGCCAGGCACACCTGGGGTGGGTTGGGCCACGCGGTGGTGGGGAGGGACCTGGACGGAGGCTGCACGTCCAGTAGGGACAGTGACGCTCCCGAGCCTCCGCTGCCAGGGCACCCGCGCTCGCGGGCTGGGCACGAACGAGGCCCTGTCTGTGGTGGAGCGGGGCTGAACCCCAGCAACCCCACTGGGCCGTGCTCGCACATGGGGCCAGTCTGTCCAGGGCTTCATCACCAGCCTCTGGTGCCCAGCTGAGATAGGAGGGCACCCTTTTTTTTTTTTTTTTAAGATATATTCTTTGAAATGCAGAGTTATAGAAAGAGAGAGAGGGAGAGAGAGAAGTCTTCCATCCGCTGGTTCACTCCCCAGATGGCTGCAACAGCCGGGCTGCACCTGCTCAAAACCAGGAGCTTCATCTGGGCCCCTACCTGGGTGCAGGGCCCAAGCGCTCGGCCGTCTTCTGCAGCCTTCCCAGGTGCGCTGGCAGAGCTGGACTGAAGTGGAGCAGCCAGGACTTGACCTGGGGCCATGGAAGCTGTTAGGGTCACAGGAGGCGGTCTAACCAAGTGTGCCGGCGCGGAGGGAGCCCCTGAAAGTGGTGGGGCTAGGGACCTGTAGAAGGCAGCTGCCCCGTATTCGGGGACACTGGAACAGTGGCCACTTAGTTCCCACGGTTCCCGAGGCCGGAAGCCTGAGACCTGCGTGCCTGCAGCGTCGGCCTCCGGTGAGGGCCCCTCCTGGCTGCAGAGGTGTCCCCTCTCTCTGTCCCCTCTCTCTGTCCCCTCTCTCTGTGTCCCCTCTCTCTGTGTCCTCTCTCTCTGTCCTCTCTCTCTCTGTGTGTCCTCTCTCTGTCCCCTCTCTGTATCTTCTCTCTCTCTCTGTCCCATCTGTGTCCTTTCTCTGTCCCCTCTCTCTGTGTCCTCTCTCTGTCCCCTCTCTGTATCTTCTCTCTCTCTGTGTCCCGTCTGTGTCCCCTCTCTCTCTCTGTGTCCTCTCTCTCTCTCTGTCCCCTCTCTCTCTGTGTGTCCCCTCTCTCTCTGTGTCCTCTCTCTCTCTCTGTGTCCCCTCTCTCTCTCTGTCCCCTCTCTCTCTGTGTCCTCTCTCTCTCTCTGTGTCCTCTCTCTCTCTGTGTCCTCTCTCTCTCTCTGTGTCCCCTCTCTCTCTGTGTGTCCCCTCTCTCTCTGTGTCCCCTCTCTCTCTCTGTCCCCTCTCTCTCTCTGTCCCCTTCTCTGTGTCCCCTCCCGATGTCCTCAGTGGTGGGTTTCCTGGTCTCCTTGCAAGGATAATCCCATCATGAGAGCTCCGCCCTCAGGAGCTCCTCTGACCTTGGTCACCTGCCCAAGGCCCCACCTCCTAGCACACGGGGGTCAGGGCCTCCGCGGGAGAACTCGGGGCGCACACACACACACACACACACACACACACCCCGTCTATGGTGATGTTTACTATAAACAGGTGGGAGTTGAGAAAGGCCTCTGGGTACAGGGGGAGCTGCCTGTCCCTCTGCAGGGGGTCCCACAGCTGCCTGTCCCCTGCCCCGGGGGCTGGCCCTGACAGACAGAGGCCGAGGGAAGAACAGGGCCCCGGGACAGAGGGACAGTAACAATATGCTGTCCACAGGCCTGGGGGAGGGGCTCTGGCTGGAGCTGCCTCCTGCTCTGGTCCCCAGCCGGACACAGTTCAGGACTGCCAGGCCCCGACCCGCCACGGTGCCCTGCAGGCGCCCCGTCAGCCGCACAGAGCCTGGTTCCCTATCGCCGCCGTTCCTGGGTCCCATTTCTCCCCACTGCTGCGCTGCCTGCCCCTTGGGGTGGAGTCTCTGATCTTTCACCTTGGTCTTCAGGGCTCCACACACCCCTGCCCTCAGCCCTCGTCCTCTGTCCCCCTCCCCACCTCGCAGCCCCTGCTGCACCGTGACCAGGTGAGAGAGGCAGCTGCCTGAGGAAGCGCCGTGGTTGACGGCGGGGCCAGGCCATGCCCTGGAGGGGGTGTCCACGAGCTCGGAGGCAGCAGACAGCACTGGACCCTGAGCCAGCGCTAGACAGGACTCTTCAGACTTCCCAGGGGCCCCTCAGGCCCGCAGGCGCGGGTGGGTGGGATCAGGCCTGTGGCCCCTGGCCTAGAGAGCATAGCTGGAGTTGGGGTCCCCACTGGTGCCTCTCAAAGCCCGACATGGCTCAGAGCCTGAGTTTGCCCAGAGAGCAGCAGGCCTGGCCCCAGTCGGACGTCCGTCTGCAGCCCTCTTGTGGGCTCCCAGCCGGGGGTGGGGGAGGGGGAGCTCTTCCAGAGTGGAGCCGCCAGGCTGCCCTCCCAGCAGGAGGGGCCTGGGCCCCCCAGGGCAGCTCCTTCCATTCCCAGAATGGGGGGGGGGTGCTCAGAGCCCTCCCAGCCCCCACTGCACCTCCAGTGCACCTCGCTCTCTCAGGGCTTTCCAACCCTGGAGCTTGGAGACCCCCAGGGACAGGAGTCCTGGGATGGGAGGGAGGTGAGAAACAGCCCTGGGTCTGGGCAGGACTTGAGGCCTGAGGCTGAGGGGCCGCACCTACGACCCCTCCAGCAAGGCCCCTCCCTGCCTGATGAGACCCTAGGCTGGGGGACGGCGGGGCCACGCACCCCGCACTCCTCGTGTGGCATGAAGCTTTGAGGAGAGCTGAAGCCCGGCGCCGCTGTCCCGGGTGGGAGTCTGGCCGAGCTTCCCCTGGCAGAGTCCGCGCGGCCTGAGTCGCACCTGCAGTCTGGTTTCCCACTTGCAGCTGGCGGCAGCTGGCACGGTGGGACTGCCGCGTGAGGGGCAGGGGCTCCCGAGGCACCGGTGGGCAGGTAGGCTTGGGGTCCTGGTGTGGGGGGAGGGGCAGGATGTGGGCATAGCACAGGGAAGTGTCCTGTCCAGGAGCCGGGGCCGCCAGAGAGGTTGAGCCTGAGGGGACCCTGCCTGGTTCCCAGCAAGGGCCTGTGGGAGCCGGGCCCGAAACTGCCAGTGGGTAGGGCTCCCCGGGTGAGGGGAAGTGGTGTGGTGCCTCCAGCCTGCCCGGAGCACACGTGCCCACTCGCAGCAGAGTTACCCTGAGTGGCGGGGCTCAGACTGCCTGCCCTGGTTCCTGGGAACTCGGCCCCTTCCTCCTGGTGCCCCATCCATGCCCAGGCCCCTCTGTCCCGTGGCCTCCTGCTGTGGGGACTCCACCTCAGCAGCCTTGTGCCCCACCTGCCGCTGGACTGTCCCAGGCTGTCCCAGGAGATGGGGGCCTGGTGGGTCTAAGTCGAGGACGAGGTGCCTGAGGGAGGTGCTGGGCTCGTTCACGGCTTCCCAGGGGCGGGGACGCCATCTTTGGCACCTGGGGCCCCCACCCACTGACCCATCCTTCGAAGCCTGGCGTTTGTCCTTCCCGCCTTTGCCTGGCCGATCACCACCACAAGCCAGATGAGCCAGCTGGGGCGGCTGAGCGGCTGTCAGGAAATGGATGCGGCAGTGGCCACTGCCGTCCCTGTGTTGGTGACCCAGCGTGGTGGGCTCCTGGAGGGCACAGTGAAGGGGGAAGGGGCCGCCCCGTCAGCCTCAGCCGCCGTCCAGGCTGTGTCCTGTAGGTGGGCCTCTGGCCACACAGAACGGATCTGACCAGGTGACGAGGCCTCCCCAGACCCTCCTGCCTCTTCCCCTGTCACGTGGGTGGGCTGTCAGCTGGTCTCCCCACTGATGCCAGGCCTACGCCAGCACCCCAGAGGCTCCCTGAGGCTGTGCCGGGGGAGCCCTCAATGTGGACTGGTTGGAGCCAGGGATGTGTGCGGGCTACTGAGTGTCTCACCTGGGGACAGGTGGGCCTGTGCCAGGTGGAAGCTTCTCCTGGGGCTGGGAGGCCTTTCTGAGGCTCCCCGGGTCCTCGTCCACGCGCCCATCTCCCTTCTGCTGGGGTCTGTGTCCTGTGTGTGGCCTTAGGAGTGTGGCTGTCCCCACCCCAGCCAGGACGGTTGCCGTGCAGACATGTCCCTCGAGCTCCCTGCTATGGCCGTGCCTTCCTGGGAAAGGTCTGGGCCCACGGTCACTGTCTGCTCCTGCTGGAGGCCCCTGCTGGTGTAGCTGCCCCATGGCCCTGGGTGCTCGGCAGGTCTCTGGCATGGCCTGAGCCCCTGCAGAGGGGCATCCTGGGCCCTTCCACACCTGAGGCCCTGGCCCGGGGCTCCCTAGCCCCATCTGCGGCCCTGGCAAGCTGAGTTCTGCTTAGGGCCCGCTTGGGGGTGTGAGTGAGCATCAGGGCTGCTGTGGGCAGAGCAGGTGGGCCTTCCTGGGTCCCCTGAGAGCAAGAACAGGCGCTCCCGCTGCGAGGCAGAGCCCAGGGAGGAGCGGTGTCCCGTGGGCAGCAGGGGCCTGGGTGATTCTGGCCTGGCCCCCGCCTGCCCACCCCTTTGGGATCGTCCTGCTGCACTGTGCAGCTCCCAGCCCTGCCTGCAGAGGCCACCTCCATGGTAAGCAGAGAGGGACACCTCTGCCCCGCCCGCCTGCAGCCCTGCCAGCCCCCAAACCGGTGCCCAGCCTCTGAGCAATCGCGGCCAGCACTGTCTGGGGAAAAGTGACCCAGGACCCTCGCAGAGGGGAGGGCAGGGAGGGGGAGTGGGCCGGTGACCCCCACAGCGGCCTGGGATCCTGCTGGACCCTGGCAGCAGTGGAGCTGGGGCAGCCCCGGGAGAGGCCCGAGGGCCACGCCAGGAGCCCACGTGGTCTGCTGGTCTCTGCAGGACTGACCGGCTGGGCACGTTCACGCACAAGGAGTTCGAGCAGCTTGCCCCCGTGATGGACGGCTTCAGCCTCATGACCTACGACTACTCCACGTCGCAGCAGTGAGTGCACGTGCGGGGCCTCCACGAAGCTTCTGGCCAGCGCCCTGGCCTCCCGGGCGGACACCCTCCCGGCTGTGGGCCTGCCGCTCGCCACTGGTGGTCACCTCTGGAGGAAGCTGTGGCTCTGTGTCTCTCTCCTCTGCCTGTGAGAGGTGGTCTGGGGGCAGGGGCAGGGGGCTGCCCACCTCGGGGAGCTGTGAGAAACACGCAGGCGGTTGTCCGGGAGGAAGGAGGCTGGAAGGCCAGGGTGTGCTGACCCCTCCCCACCCCGTGTCCGGGCCTGGCCTGTGCTCCAGGGAGGGGGAGGCTGCTCAGTGAGCACCTTAGCCCAGGTGCAGCGGGAGGTGCCCGGGCCCCCCTGCTGGCTGCCTGGTCTCTGGGGAGAAGTGCCCTCTGAGGTGACAACCTCAGGGACCGGGGTCAGGTGCGGGGCTCCCTGCCTGCAGCCGAAATCCACTCCTTGTCGCTCCTGCAGGCCTGGCCCCAATGCCCCCCTGTCCTGGGTTCGAGCCTGTGTCCAGGTTCTGGACCCCAAGTCCATGTGGCGCAGCAAGATCCTTCTGGGGCTCAACTTCTACGGCATGGACTACGCGGCCTCGAAGGACGCCCGCGAGCCCGTCACTGGGCCCAGGTGAGCGCAGGGCTGGCCTCGCCGCGCTTGGGCTGGCGCGCTCCGGAAAAGCGGGGTGGGGTGGGGGCGTCCAGGTTCCGCCAGGCTCTGAACCTCAGGGTCGGAGACGAGCACTGGACGAGGGGCTCACGGTGTTGCTGTCCCCTGCACTGGCCCAGGGCTCCTTGTCCTCCGGCCGCCCCGCCCGGCCACGTGGCCCTGCTTCGCCGGGCGGCGCTCGCCTTGTGCCTGGGCCTCTGACGCTCCTGCAGGGCTCGCGCTGCACGGCGCTGCCGCCCGTCTTCCCACGGGCTGTGCTGTCGCCTGCTTTCCTCTGCGTTTTAAGAGTTAGGTGCTTGACAGAATTACAGAGGGAGAGGGAGTTGGTGGGGGGGGAGGGAGGAATCTTCCATCCACTAATTCCCGCCCCACAAGGCTGCGATGGCCGGGGCTGGGTCCAGCACGTGGGTGACGCACGGAAGGACTTGCGCTCTTGTCCACTGCCTGCCCCTGCAGATGGGGCGTCTCGGGGCCCTTCCCCATCTGAGGCGTGTTCGCGGGAGCTGGATTGGAGCGGAACGGCTGGGACTTGAACCGGCGCTCCTAGGGGATCTGGCTTTGCAGGCAGCAGCTTAACTCGCTGTGCCACAGTGCTGGCCCCGCACGTGATTTTCTATTCCTTCCTCTGTTTTTCTCCTCCTCTGGGGTCCTGTGGTGTGGCCTGTGGGGCTGTCACCCTGGGAACGGGCGCCAGCCGTCGTGAGTTTGCCGGGCTCGGCGCTGGGCCTTTGGCTTCCTCTGAGTCTTCGTGTCTTGCTCAGGGTGCGGTTGTGTCCCGCCTCCTGGGAGCAGCTTGAGCCACCGTTTCCCTGAGAGCCTGGTGCTCTTCGTGGGGTGGTCTTCAGAGTCTGGGACCCTGGGGGCTACTCACTTAGCTCAGCTTTGTGGGAACCTCGGGGGGTCCCCCAGGCCTGCTGTCTGTGAGGGCCGCTGCGCCCGTTGTCAGGGCGGTGAGCTGAGGCTCGGCCACCTGCCCCAGGTCGCTGGTGGTGGCCTGTGCTGGCCCCACCGTGGTGTCTCCCTGCGGGGGGGGGCTGGGGCATCAGGTGAGGAATGTGCTGGGCAGCTCTCCTGCCTGGTCTGAGGGAGCCCTCACGGCCGAGACTGCCCTCACGTCGGGCCGGCCATGCTCTGAGGTCAGGGGACAGAGGGAGGGCTGGCCATGGGGCAGACTTTCTCCCACTCCATGTCCACAGTCCTCTGTGTGCACGACTGGCTCTGGGGTCTGGGGTGCAGCACAGGCATGGGCCGCCTGCCCGTCTCCTGGGCCCTGGTGCTGGGTGTGCTGTGTCACTGAGCCTGGGCCTGATGTGGGCGGGGACGGGGGACGGTCTGCTGGCTGAGGAGGACCGGGGGATGTGGTGTGCATGGCACACGGGGCTGCAGTGGCCCGAGGCTCCTGGCTGCCGTTGCCCAGTGGGTCAGGGAGTCAGCTAGCAGCTGTGGTGCCGCGCTGGGAGACCTGGTGGGGCTGCCCGCAGGCCCCTCCCTTCCACCCCAGGGCCCCCGGTGTCCCTGCACCTCTGGGGCAGTGGGTGCTGAGATGGAGGCCGGGTCAGTCCCTGGGTGTTCAGCCCAGGACCCTGCAGCACACAGTGAGGTGCCGGGTGCCCGTCCGCCCCAGTCAGCACTGCTCAGCCCTCTGCTGCACCCCCCCTTCCACAGCCATTCTCTCTCCTGGGATCTCGGGAAGGTCCCCCTGCTGCCCCCTCCCACGTCCCTGAAATGGCGCCTGGCTCAGGGGGGTGGACGGGGCTGTTGTCCGCAGGATGCCTGGCCACGCGCCTGCTGATGCCAGCACAGCGCGGAGGACGCTTCCTCCTGCCGCAGAGGGAGCATTTCCCAGCCCAGAGCCAGGCGCCCCCGTCGGCCTTTGGAAGTCTGCCTTCGAGTTACCATCCGTGCATGCGCTCGGGCAGGCGGCCACGTCACGCGTCCTGGGGGGCTGAGAGCTGGAGGCCACGTCCAGGTGTGCGGGACTGGCTGCTCCCGGGACCTCCGTCCGGGCAGCAGGTGCTCACGGGGTCACCCCTGGATGTCCACGTGCTCATTCTTCTCAGAGGCTCCCTGGCTATGTGGTCAGGGCCCCATGGCCTCCTTTCACCTTAGTCACCTCCGTGGCTTCTGCCTCCAAGTGCGATGCGTGTGAAGACACTAGGGCGGAGTGGGGCACCCTTGTCCCGCCAGGAGCCCTTGGGCACTGTTAGCATCCGCTGCAGATTGATTGGATCGCGAGTCCTGCTTGCTGTTGCCTCTTTGGGGCCAGAAGAAATGGTCTCATACGTTCCCCAGCCCTGTCCTGGGGTTGGGGGACACGGCTCAGCCCCGGCACCCGCCATGGGGGGAGGAGCTGTGATGCGGGGAACACGGCCGCGCAGCAGCTGAAGTTCAGTTGTTGAAGCCTCCGCCCCCTCCCCAGGTCAGCCGCACAGCGCACGGCTTGGCCGGCCCGCCCCCGGGTGCTCAGTGCTCATCTGTTCTGAGGAGGGGCTGGGGCTGGGGGTCAGGGAGTTGTGACGGTGAAGGCATGCGTGAATCTGGCTGCACGGACCTGTGCACCGTGTGTTCGTGCGTGTATGCACGTGCAGGTGACCACATGGGCCGCCTCAGGCCTCCTCCACAGCCCTGCCCTGATAGGATTCTGGATGCCCCCAGCCAGGGAGGGGAGCCACTGCTGTCCTGCCTCACCTCCCAGCCGGCCCTCCTCTCCCATCAGCTCCTTGCCAGGGGTGCAGGGGAGGGCCCTGGGCCCAGGAGGTTCAGGCCTGGACCCAGACCCACAGGAGGGAGCAGTGGGCAGAGTGGAGCTCACTGGGTGGCCAGCAGCTCTGCCCTGTCTGACTGCAGTGGGCACTGCCCACCGCCTCACCTCGGTCAGGACAGCAGCGCAGACGCCAGCTCAGCAGAGTGGCCTCCCATGAGGCCGGAGACTCACGTGTCCACTCCTGTGGCCGCAGAGCTGAGCAGGAAGTGCTGACAGCAAGGCTGTGTCTCCTCCCTCAAGGGCACAGCAGGGGCATGCACCCGCTGTGTTCTGTGCCACTGTGGCTAGTCCTGCAGCCACAGGGACCGAGGGGACACATGGGGATGACAGGGAAGGCGCCCACAGCCGCCAGAGTCCTCGCAGGATGGCCCTGGCTCAGAGCCATGCTGGCTTTCCCTCCTTGAGTGGGCCATGCTCCCTGAATGTCTGAGGGGAGGAGGAGCCGCGCCCGGGGCCACGCACTCGCCCCCAGGCCAGAGGTCCTTAGAATGTTCATCCTGATGGCCCAGGGACGTCCGCCCCCACCAACCCACTGTCCCCCGAGGCGCGTGAGGTTAGAACTGCTTGCTCTCTTTCCCTTTTTTTCTTTTCTTTTCTTCTTCTTTTTTTTTTTTTTTTATATTTATTTGAAAGGCATTTATACAGAGAAAGAGAGAGTCGTCTTCCGTCCACTGATTCACTCCCCAGATGGTTGCAATGGGCAGGGCTGGGCCAGGCAGGAGCCAGGAGCTTCGTCCCGGTCTCCAGCAGGGTGGTAGCAGGGACCCAGCACTGGGCCGTCTTCCGCTGCCTCCCCAGGTGCATTAACAGGGCTGGGTCGGCAGCACCGCCGTGGGGCTCAGCTTCGCAGCACCATGGGTGCCGGTGTCGCCCGCGCGGCCGCGCCCGCACCGCACGCCTGCCCCTCCCCTCGCTTGTGTTGGTGCCGGATCTGCTTTTCTCTCCAGCGTCTCCCTCGAGGGCCACAGCTGTCCTGCTGGGGTGTGGCCGGATCCCACACCTGGACGTGAGGGCCCCACAGAGAGGGTCTCGGAGACCTGGGAGGCCCCAGCGTCAGCTGCATCCCCCTGCCTAGAGAGGGCTTGGCCTGAGGATGGGTGAGGGTCCCAAGTGCCTACAGGCAACCCAGGGGCTGACTGGAGCCCTAGGGTCCCAGACAGGGCTTCTCCCTGCACAGCCTGCACCCACAGCCGGCCCAGACTAGCGGTCTTGAGCCTGGCCCTGTGAAGCAAGCGCAGGGCACTGTCCACTCACTGTGGTAACCAGGCCCCTCGGCCCCCAAGGCCTCTCTGCAGCTGGGTTCTCCTTGTTGGGGTCTCATGAGCGAGAAGAGTCCAGTGCCCTGCTCGTGCGAGCCCAGAGCTCCGTGGCACTGCCTCGGCTACGGGTGCGTACGTTTGGTCCAGGTTAGTGGTGCAGCGGCCTCTTGGGCAGCTTGGCGGGCAGCAGCGTTGGCCCCAGTGTGTAAGTGGTGGCGATGGGGCAAGGAGCCAAGCACACGTGAGGCAGGGAGACCGACCCCCAAACCTGGGTCCGCTTGCCCGAGGCGCAGAAGCCCGCGCTGACTTCCGGTGCTGGAAGAGGGAGGTTCCTGTTCCTGCCTCCCCAGGGTCAGAGGTGAGGGGTCTCATGGGTGCCGTGGGGGGGTGACAGGTGCATGTCCAGGTCCCTCGCTGGTCAGCGGTGCTTCTGGCCCTCCTTTGGTTGGCGATACTGTGTCCTGTTCATTCTCCCCCCTCCCCCTTCCCTCCCCTTCCTTCCCCCCTCCCCCTCCCTTCCCCCTCCCTTCCCTCCCTCCCTCCCTCGGACACCCACAGTCCCCCCCCAGCTCTCAGAATGAAGTTGCCTTGGGGGCCTGGCCAGCCAGCCTTTCCCAGGGCTATCTGCTGTCCCTCTCGGCCTCCAGCGCTGGAGCCTGGGCCCATCCAGGGTTGAGCACGGTCAGCCACCTCGCCATCTGCTCAGCGCAGGCAGAGCCGGACCCCTGTGGTGCAGAAAGCCGCCGGCTCACTCAGGCCAGTGGCCGCGCTGTGTTCAGCCTGTGCCAGCCAGGCCAGCCATCTGTGCCTGCCCGAGGGGGCTCTGCGAAGCAGTGTTCACTGGTCGTGACCATGACCGTGGGCAGGGTTCCCCAG